>NW_024114186.1:0-9945 GCF_003073215.2 Triticum urartu
CCCACAGTGGCTTCAGAATTCAAGAAAACTAGAGTAGCTGAAGCCGAAGCCAGAAAGCGCAAGACCAAAGCCACCACTGATGATGCTCCCCCAACCAAGAAAAGGAAAACAAAGAAGAGAGACCGGGCTGCTCCCATAGAGCCCCTTCTCATCGAGCCAATTTCTGTTGCTCGTCCTATGTTTGAACATCGAGAGCGCCAGTTGATAGTTCATGAGCATGCTTCCACAGAGGCTCCTGAAGCTGAAGACAATCCAGCTGTTGACCCCACCGCAGCTGAAGACATTGGTCCTCACGACAATGTTTAAGATGATGAAGTCCTTCCTCAGATCGAGCACAATTTGGTATCATCGCTTGTGCTCACACACAGTGAGCTCATCAGCATTGGTCGTCCTCTGACGCCAACTGCTTAGGATGCATCGTGGGCTGATCACCCACAACAACAAGACACCCCAAGTTCTCCCCAACCACAAGTCACTTCACCAGTGCAAGATGACAATGACTTTGAGGCCCAGACAACTCCATCTCCACAGGTGTCACCAGCGTTACGCAGGCTTCGCAAAGGACCAAGGCCCCAAGTCACTCTTCCAAGCATTCCAGAAGGAGAAGTGCACCACCAATCGGTTGCACGTCAAGTGTTCCCAGAAGCCACTCCAACTGTGAACGCCTCTGAGTCTGAAGCCAAAACGACTGAATATATTCCGGCTGCATCAGCCAATGAAGAAGAAGTACCACGTGATGAAGAAAGAGTTGCTACACCACCAACCAGTCCTGAAGCTGTTCTCGAGGAGAACGTGTCAGACCCTCCAGCTCCTGAAGTGGAGGTTACCAATACTGAGGTGGCCACCAACATCAACACTGAAGCCAATGATGTTTTCATGGCTGAAGCTAATGTGGCGCCTGAAGCTAACGTCACCACCACCAACAACACTGCCGACAACCCTGATGTCATCATGCCCGAAGCCAATAATGAAGCCCCTGAAGCCAATGTGGCCCATGAAGCCAATGCTGCACCAGACGTAATCATTCCTCCTGAAGCTATTGTGCCACTTGCAGCCCATGTCAACGAAAATGCCAATGCTCCTGTACCCCCTCCAAGACCTCATACTATTGAGCTGGCATTTGATCATGGTCAGCCTGTTATGGTCTGATGGCCCATTCTGGTTCCTCCACCTGCTGCGGGTTCACAATTTGACTATCATGTCGAGCACAGGCCTCAAGTCCAGAAGCCCAAGACAAGACTTCCAAGATTCCCAAGCACTGCAACCTCACCTGGGGTCTTCAATGTGAATGGCTTCGTGGCACATAACACCTTCTTCAACAGCGCTAAGAACCCTTACTCCAAACCTCGCATTTCATCGGATCGGTTCTGGAGCTATCAGCAGCGCAGCTACTACTCATGTGTCTTATACAATCAAGGGCGCATATTTCCACATATGTGTCTCGACACTGAAGCTATAGCTGGCCTGCCCTGTCTAGGAGAAGCATTGGATTGCTTCAGAGACGCTGGACTCCTGCAATTTGTCACAGACAAGGAACACTGGAATGAAGAGCTTCTATTACAGTTTTATGCAACTCTTCACATTCGAGGCTACAACAGGGATCCAAAGACTTGGGACCTTGAGTGGATGACAGGCAATGTCCATCATGAAGCCAAAGCTCTTGATATCATTGAGCTCACAACCCTGCCCATTCCTGGTGAATACTATGAACCAGGTTGTCAACAACACCAGAATGCTTTGGAGAGCATTTTTCAGAAGCCAAAACCCAACATGAGCCAAACGTTGAGCATGATGAAGCCTTTTCCTCACGACGCTAACTACCCATCTAAATTCTTTGTTGAAGACCTAGAGTATCTGCCTCGCACCATTTACCATATCATTAGAAAAACTCTATGGCCTGTCAAAGGACATTCATCTGCAGCGAAGCTTGAAGGAGCAATGAAGACTTTGGTTTTCTATATCTTCAATGGCGTTAGCTTCAATGCTCAAGACTTCTTCATCAGACAATTGGCTGCATCTGGCTCTGACATTTTTGGTTTGAAGTTCTATGCTCCTGGGTAATGCTGTTGGAAGTATGCCCTTGAGGCAATAATAAAATGGTTATTATTATATTTCCTTGTTCATGATAATTGTCTATTGTTCATGCTATAATTGTGTTATCCGGAAATCGTAATACATGTGTGAATACATAGACCACAACATGTCCCTAGTGAGCCTCTAGTTGACTAGCTCGTTGATCAATAGATGGTTACGGTTTCCTGACCATGGACATTGGATGTCATTGATAACGGGATCACATCATTAGGAGAATGATGTGATGGACAAGACCCAATCCTAAGCATAGCGCAAGATCGTGTAGTTCGTCTGCTAAAGCTTTTCTAATGTCAAGTATCTTTTCCTTAGACCATGAGATTGTGCAACTCCCGGATACTGTAGGAATACTTTGGGTGTGCCAAACGTCACAATGTAACTGGGTGACTATAAAGGTGCACTACGGGTATCTCTCGAAAGTGTCTGTTGGGTTGGCACGAATCGAGACTGGGATTTGTCACTCCGTATGACAGAGAGGTATCTCTGGGCCCACTCGGTAAGACATCATCGTAATGATCTCAATGTGACTAAGGGTTGGTCACGGGATGATGTGTTACAGAACGAGTAAAGTGACTTGCCGGTAACGAGATTGAACGAGGTGTTGGGATACCGACGATCGAATCTCGGGCAAGTAACGTACCGATTGACAAAGGGAATTGTATACAGGATTGCTTGAATCCTCGACATCGTGGTTCATCCGATGAGATCATCGTGGAACATGTGGGAGCCAACATGGGTATCCAGATCCCACTGTTGGTTATTGGCCGGAGAGTTGTCTCGGTCATGTCTGCATGGTTCCCGAACCCGTAGGGTCTACACACTTAAGGTTCGATGATGCTAGGGTTATTAGGAAGACTTGTATGTGATTACCGAATGTTGTTTGGAGTCCCGGATGAGATCCTGGACGTCACGAGGAGTTCCGAAATGGTCCGGAGGTGAAGATTTATATATAGGATGTTGTCATACGGTCACCGGAAAGGTTCGGGGGCATATCGGTATTGTACCGGGGCCACCAGAGGGGTTTCGGGGGTCCACCGGGAGGAGCCACCTCTCTCGGAGGGCCTCATGGGCTGTAGAGGAAAGGGAACCAGCCCCAAGTGGGCTGGGCACATCCCCCCCCCTTGGGCCCATGCGCCTAGGGTTGGGGGGGGAAACCCTAGAGGGGGCGCCCCCTTGCTTGGGGGGCAAGCCACACCCCTTGCCCCCCCCCTCTAGATCTCATCTAGAGGGGGCCGGCCCCCTTCCTCCTTCCCCTATAAATAGAGGGGCAAGGGGAGGCTGCACACCACGTCAAAGGCGCAGCCCCTCCCCTCCCCAACACATCTCCTCCTCCGTTAAAGCTTGGCGAAGCCCTGCCGGAGTACTGCCACTCCACCACCACCACGCCGTCGTGCTGCTGTTGGAGCTCTCTTCCTCAACCTCTCCCTCCTCCTTGCTAGATCAAGGCGTGGGAGACGTAACTACTCCGTACGTGTGTTGAACGCAGAGGTGCCGTCCGTTCGGCGCTAGGATCATCGGTGATTTGGATCACGACGAGTACGACTCCATCAACCCCGTTCTCTTGAACGCTTTCGCTCGCGATCTACAAGGGTATGTACTTGCACTCCTCTCCCTCTCGTTGCTAGATGACTCCATAGATTGATCTTGGTGATGCGTAGAAAATTTTAAATTTCTGCTACGATCCCCAACAGTGGCATCATGAGCCAGGTTTATGCGTAGTTTCTATGCACGAGTAGAACACAAAGCAGTTGTGGGCGTTGATTTTGTCAATTTACTTGTCGTTACTAGTCTTATCTTGATTCGGCGGCATCGTGGGATGAAGCGGCCCGGACCGACCTTACACGTACGCTTACGTGAGACTGGTTCCACCGACTGACATGCACTAGTTGCATAAGGTGGCTAGCGGGTGTCTGTCTCTCCCACTTTACTCGGATCGGATTCGATGAAAAGGGTCCTTATGAAGGGTAAATAGAAATTTGCATATCACGTTGTGGTTTTGGCGTAGGTAAGAAACTTTCTTGCTAGAAACCTATACCAGCCACGTAAAACTTGCAACAACAATTAGAGGACGTCTAACTTGTTTTTGCAGCATATGCTCACACTACACTATACCGGTTTTCCTACACTACTTACTATATACACTACATACTCTAACTAGTACAAGAACATTATCCTTAGTGCTGAACGTACAGCTACTCATACTGTTGGCCGTCCTCGGTATCCTCAACAGAATTAAATAAATACTGGACGCACAGTTGTATTTACAGTACATTAATGAAATGAAATAGCGATTGGCAATAGGTATCATCATCTTCATTATCAACCGCTCTGTTGAAGTACTTCTGTGCTACTACCTCTAGTACTACTACCTCCAGTACCACAGTACGGCCACTGCTACTACTAGTACCGCGGGGCTTCTACCTCTAGTTTTCCTCTTTTTACTATAACTACAAATAGTACAAAATGTAGAATAAACGAATCTTGCTGCCATCGTATTTATTCTACTAGGGAGCGTATAATTTCAAGAAAGTGTTCCCCCTAACTATGCACCGTTGCTAAGGTCCGTTGTTCCGAAGCACCACATGATGATTGGGTGTGATAAGTTCTAACGTTCGCATACAACAGGTGTAAGCCAGATTTACACACGCAATACACTTAGGTTGACTTGACGAGCCTAGCATGTACAGACATGGCCTCGGAACACGGAAGACTGAAAGGCCGAACATGAGTCGTATAGAAGATACGATCAACATGAAAATGTTCACCGATGATGACTAGTCCGTCTCACGTGATGATCGGACACGGCCTAGTTGACTCGGATCATGTATCACTTATATGACTAGAGGGATGTCTATCTGAGTGGGAGTTCATTAAATAATTTGATTAGATGAACTTAATTATCATGAACATAGTCTAAAATCTTAGCAATATGTCTTGTAGATCAAATGGCCCACGCTAATGTTGCCCTCAACTTCAACGCGTTCCTAGAGAAAACCAAGCTGAAAGACGATGGCAGCAACTACACGGATTGGGTCCGTAACCTGATGATTATCCTCATAGCTACCAGGAAAGCATATGTCCTTGATGCACCGCTAGGTGAAGCACCTGTTTTCCCAGCAGAGCAAGATGTTATGAACGCTTGGTAGACGCGTAGTGATGATTACTCCCTGGTTCAGTGCGGCATGCTTTACAGCTTAGAACCGGGGCTCCAAAAGCGTTTTGAGCAACACGGAGCATATGAGATGTTCTAAGAGCTGAAAATGGTTTTTCAAGCTCATGCCCGGGTCGAGAGATATGAAGTCTCCGACAAGTTCTACAGTTGTAAGATGGAGGAGAATAGTTCCGTCAGCGAGCACATACTCAAAATGTCTGGGTTGCACAATCGCTTGTCTCAGCTGGGAGTTAATCTCCCGGATGATGCATCGTTGACAGAATCCTTCAGTCGCTCCCACCTAGCTACAAGAGCTTTGTGATGACCTTCAATATGTAGGGGATGGGAAAGACCATTCCTGAGGTATATTCAATGCTGAAATCAGCGGAGGTGGAAATCAAAAAGGAACATCAAGTGTTGATGGTGAATAAAACCACTAAGTTCAAGAAAGGCAAGGGTAAAAAGAACTCCAAGAAGGACAGCAAGGGAGTTGCCGCGCCCGGTAAGCAAGCTGCCGGGAAGAAGCCAAAGAATGGAGCCAAGCCTGAGACTGAGTGCTTTTATTGCAAGAGAAACGGTCACTGGAAGCGGAACTGCCCCAAGTACTTAGCGGATAAGAAGGCCAGCAATGCCAAAGGAACTGCGGAATAAACGGAGACTGGCAAAGGATGAGGTGACGATGCGCGTCGGGAATGGTTCCAAGGTCGATGTGATTGCCGTCGGCACGCTACCTCTACATTTACCTACGGGATTAGTTTTAGACCTCAATAATTGTTACTTGGTACCAGCTTTGAGCATGAACATTATATCTGGATCTCGTTTAATGCGAGATGGCTACTCATTTAAATCTGAGAATAATGGTTGTTCTATTTATATGAGAGACATATTTTATGGTCATGCCCCACTGGTCAATGGTTTATTCTTATTTAATCTTGAACGTGATGTTACACATATTCATAGTGTGAATGCCAAAAGATGTAAGGTTGATAATGATAGTCCCACATACTTGTGGCACTGCTGCCTTGGTCACATTGGTGTTAAACGCATGAAGAAACTCCATGCAGATGGAATTTTGGAGTCTCTTGATTATGAATCATTTGAGACGTGCGAACCATGCCTCATGGGCAAAATGACCAAGACTCCGTTCTCCGGAACAATGGAGCGAGCAACCAACTTATTGGAAATCATACATACTGATGTGTGCGGTCCAATGAGTGTGGAGGCTCGCGGTGGCTATCGTTATGTTCTCACCCTCATTGATGACTTGAGTAGATATGGGTATGTCTACTTAATGAAACACAAGTCTGAGACCTTTGAAAAGTTCAAGGAATTTCAGAGTGAGGTTGAGAATCAACGTGACAGGAAAATCAAGTTCTTACGATCAGATCGTGGGGGAGAATATTTGAGTCACAAATTTGGCACGGACGTAAGGAAATGTGGAATAGTTTCACAACTCACGCCGCCTGGAACACCATAGTGTAATGGTGTGTCCGAACGTCGTAATCGCACCCTTTTGGATATGGTGCGATCTATGATGTCTCTTACCGATCTACCGCTATCATTTTGGGGTTATTCTATAGATACTGCCGCATTCACTTTAAATAGGGCTCCGTCGAAATCCGTTGAGACGACACCGTATGAATTATGGTATGGTAAGAAACCTAAGCTGTCGTTTCTGAAAGTTTGGGGATGCGATGCTTACGTCAAGAAACTTCAACCTAAAAAGCTTGAACCCAAATCGGAAAAATGCGTCTTCATAGGATACCCTAAAGAAACCATTGGGTATACCTTCTACCTCAGATCTGAAGGCAAGATCTTTGTTGCCAAGAATGGATCCTTTCTAGAGAAAGAGTTTCTCTCGAAAGAAGTAAGTGGGAGGAAAGTAGAACTTGATGAAGTATTGCCTCTTGAACCGGAGAGTGGCGCAGCTCAAGAAAATGTTCCTGAAGTGCCTGCACCGACTAGGGAGGAAGTTAATGATGATAATGATGAAACTTCAGATCAAGTTGCTACTGAACTTTGAAGGTCCACAAGGACACGTTCCGCACCAGAGTGGTACGGCAACCCTGTCCTGAAAATCATGTTGTTAGACAACGGTGAACCTTCGAACTATGAAGAAGCGATGGCGGGCCCATATTCCGACAAATGGCTGGAAGCCATGAAATCCGAGATAGGATCCATGTATGAAAACGAAGTATGGACTTTGACTGACTTGCCCGATGATCGGCGAGCCATAGAAAAATAAATGGATCTTTAAGAAGAAGACAGACGGGATGGTAATGTGACCATCTATAAGGCTCGGCTTGTCGCTAAGGGTTATCGACAAGTTCAAGCGGTTGACTACGATGAGACTTTCTCACCCGTAGCGAAGCTGAAGTCCGTCCGAATCATGTTAGCAATTGTCGCATTCTATGATTATGAGATATGGAAAATGGACAACAAAACGGCATTCCTTAATGGTTTCCTTAAGGAAGAATTGTATATGATGCAGCCGGAAGGTTTTGTCGATCCTAAGAATGCTGACAAGGTGTGCAAGCTCCAACGCTCATTCTATGGGCTGGTGCAAGCATCTCAGAGTTGGAACATTCGATTTGATGAGATGATCAAAGCGTTTGGGTTTACGCAGACTTATGGAGAAGCCTGTGTTTACAAGAAAGTGAGTGGGAGCTCTGTAGCATTTCTCATATTATATGTGGATGACATACTATTGATGGGAAATGATATATAATTCTTGGAAAGCATAAAGGCCTACTTGAACAGGTGTTTTCCAATGAAGGACCTTGGAGAAGCTGCTTATATATTAGGCATCAAGATCTATAGAGCGCCTCATTGGTCTTTCACAAAGTACGTACCTTGACAAGATATTGAAGAAGTTCAATATGGATCAGTCCAAGAAGGGGTTCTTGCCTATATTGTAAGGTATGAAATTGAGCACGGCTCAATGCCCGACCACGGCAGAAGATAGAGAAAAGATGAGTGTCGTCCCCTATGCCTCGGCCATAGGGTCTATTATGTATGCCATGCTGTGTACCAGACCTGATGTAAACCTTGCCGTAAGTTTGGTAGGAAGGTGCCAAAGTAATCCCGGCATGGAACACTGGACAGCGGTCAAGAATATCCTGAAGTACCTGAAAAGTACTAAGGATATGTTTCTCGTTTATGGAGATGACGAAGAGCTCGTCGTAAAGGGTTACAGTCGATGCTAGCTTCGACACAGATCTGTATGACTCTAAGTCACAAACCGGATACGTGTATATTTTGAATGGTGGGGCAGTCAGCTGGTGCAGTTGCAAGCAAAGCGTCATGGCGGGATCTACATGTGAAGCGGAGTATATGGCAGCCTCGGAGGCAGCACAAGAAGCAATCTGGGTGAAGGAGTTAATTACCGACCTAGGAGTTATTCCCAATGCGTCGGGCCCGATGACTCTCTTCTCTGACAACACTGGAGCTATTGCCCTTGCCAAGGAGCCCAGGTTTCACAGGAAGACCAGGCATATCAAGCGTCGCTTCAACTCCATTCATGAAAATGTTCAAAATGGAGACATAGATATTTGTAAAGGGCATACGGACCCGAATGTCGCAGATCCGTTGACTAAACCTCTTCCTCGAGCAAAACATGATCAACACCAGAACTCTATGGGTGTTCGATTCATCACAATGTGACTAGATTATTGACTCTAGTGCAAGTGGGAGACTGTTGGAAATATGCCCTAGAGGCAATAATAAAATGGTTATTATTATATTTCCTTGTTCATGATAATTGTCTATTGTTCATGCTATAATTGTGTTATCCGGAAATCGTAATACATGTGTGAATATATAGACCACAACATGTCCCTAGTGAGCCTCTAGTTGACTAGCTCGTTGATCAATAGATGGTTACGGTTTCCTGACCAATGGACATTGGATGTCATTGATAACGGGATCACATCATTAGGAGAATGATGTGATGGACAAGACCCAATCCTAAGCATAGCGCAAGATCGTGTAGTTCGTCTGCTAAAGCTTTTCTAATGTCAAGTATTTTTTCCTTAGACCATGAGATTGTGCAACTCCCGGATACTGTAGGAATACTTTGGGTGTGCCAAACGTCACAATGTAACTGGGTGACTATAAAGGTGCACTACGGGATCTCTTCGAAAGTGTCTGTTGGGTTGGCACGAATCGAGACTGGGATTTGTCACTCCGTATGACGAGAGGTATCTCTGGGCCCACTCGGTAAGACATCATCGTAATGATCTCAATGTGACTAAGGGTTGGTCACGGGATGATGTGTTACAGAACGAGTAAAGTGACTTGCCGGTAACGAGATTGAACGAGGTGTTGGGATACCGACGATCGAATCTCGGCAAGTAACGTACCGATTGACAAAGGGAATTGTAATACAGGATTGCTTGAATCCTCGACATCGTGGTTCATCCGATGAGATCATCGTGGAACATGTGGGAGCCAACATGGGTATCCAGAATCCCACTGTTGGTATTGGCCGGAGAGTTGTCTCGGTCATGTCTGCATGGTTCCCGAACCCGTAGGGTCTACACACTTAAGGTTCGATGATGCTAGGGTTATTAGGAAGACTTGTATGTGATTACCGAAATGTTGTTTAGGAGTCCCGGATGAGATCCTGGACGTCACGAGGAGTTCCGGAATGGTCCGGAGGTGAAGATTTATATATAGAAGTTGTCATACGGTCACGGAAAGGT
>NW_024114187.1:0-9173 GCF_003073215.2 Triticum urartu
GTTGAGGTAACATAGTGTTATTCGAAATTTCTTCGGTTCCATGTTATTCAGAATGAGTTTGTTAACAAGACTTGATCAACCTTGTTAGTGGATTACTTTTGATGATCATGAGATGGATGAAACTAGAAGGCACAACCTGCTGTACCCCACTTTTACTTTCTGTTATTTATATTAAATAAAATAAAAATAAATATTTTTCTGTCTGTTATCTGATTATCCGTGCAATATAAAAATACCTTGAAAATAAAAGTTCTCCAAATGCCCTGAGATTTAAATATGATTTTTTCTAGAATATTTGAGAATATTTGGCACTGAGAACACAGCAGGGGGGTCAACCTCCTGCCCACGAGGGTGGAGGGCGCACCCTACCCCCCTGGGCGCGCCCCCCTGCCTCATGGGTCCACGGTGGCCCTCCTCCACTTATTCTTTCACCCACACAATCCTTCTTCCTCCCCTAAACATGAATATCCGGCTCAAGCACGAGTCCAAGCTCACTTTGCTGCCATTTTCGATCTCCTTGCTCAAAGCACCTCTCACAAAACTGCTTGGGGAGATTGTTCCTTGGTATGTGACTCCTCCATTGGTCCAATTAGTTTTTGTTTTAGTGCTTTATTCATTGCAAATTTTTGCTGCTTAGGTGACCCTGTTCTTGAGCTTGCATGTCAAATTTATATGGTCAAAAGTAGTTTTGATGCATGATATAGGCTCTAGGCACTTGTAGGAGTAGTTGCTATCAATATTATTGAGGTTGGTTTACTTTATTTTGAGTTACTAAAAAATTTTCAGAATTTTTCAGAGGAAGAAATATGCTTAGGAAAATGTTCCAAGGTGGTTCTTCAAGGAAGCAAGGACCAGGCTTGCAATGCATATGCTGATTGACGAGGCCACCAAAGAGACGCTCCCAGTGCATCCTTGTGAATGGCCCTCTGAGAACTTTATGGGTTGAGGCGGGAATTAGGAAGAATTCAACGGCATATTTGCAATAACGCTTGATCTCGTGAGCTTCGAGGAAGAGAAGTGCAGCCAGTATTCACAACCTCACCAGTACCTTTGTGAGGAGGTTTGAATTTTCAACTTCACGTAATCTCCAATTTTCCTGTTTTGATCTTTATTGATAATTCCTATACTATGGACTTAGAGGATTTTACCACTGCATGCAAACTTCCCACAATGGGGTAGTATAAGGGATCCTCGCAAAAATCTGAATTTAGAGATTTTTTGCTAGCATAACTGTGGAGAATCTAGAGATATTTACACAAGCTACCATAGGGAGCATTCACTTTCCTGCTATACATTTATTTTTCTCTCTTCATATGTAGATGCATCAATGGTAAAGATGAGGCATGTCACATGTGTGTCCCCGACCTCAGTATTCTTAGGAGTGCTGTGTTAGGAGACCAATCTTATAATTTGGGAGCCATTGTTGCACGTAGGTTGCATCTTAATAGATTTAATGGAGATTTCTTTGGAGGAATTTATGCAACCCGCATAGCTAATTTTCTTGGTGTAGCCATACGCGAAGATGATATTGAATTACCACCTGCTTACCTAGACTTTAATGCTTTGGTTCACCGCCAGTTTGTTGAGAGGAATGAATCACCTCTCCAGTATCGACTAATCTTTGACAGACGCTGTGTTGTCCATATTACTCTCCCTGCTCCTGCCTTCTTTGATTATCAGGCAAGAGGAAGATATACCATTACCGGAGAGGAGGCAGATGAGTATGAGAGGAGAGCGGAGGCCGCTCGTCGCCACGCTGCAGCTCAGCAGGCGATAGCCGCTGCATCTCAGTACGACCCCAACTATTATTATGGATATCCGCCAGGCTAGCCGTGGCCATAGACCAACTTAGGCCAAAAGCCTAAGTTTGGGGGAGTATGTATTTCCCACCGACATTACATTTATGTTCACACACTCATTGCTAGACATCGGTGCTCATACTTTTTCATTGTATCATCCATGCTAGTTTAATTTCCTTTTTATGCTTTCTTCTTGTGTGTTTAATAAACCTTAAGAAAAACCAAAAAATAGTTGTAGCTTTTAATCAGTTTAATTCCATGCTTGCAGTAGTAATTAAAAAGAAAACCCAAAAATATTTCCTGTTCTTCTTTTGCTTGTTGGGAGCTTTCCTGTGTAAATAGTTTTATTTCTTTTCTTTTCTTTGGGGGTCGATAGGAGAAGACCATGATTAAATTGTTGAAGTGGCTCTTATATGCATTATTTTTTATCTGACAAAAGAGCCCATATTGCCTTGTCTTCTCCGGTTTATTGAATGCTTGCAGATTCCAGCTTAGTCCAATGCACGTGCACTATTATTATTCACATCATTCGATCGTGCAAGTGAAAGGCAATTATGATGATATATGATGGACTGGCTGACATGAGAAAAGCTGGGATGAACTCCACCTCTTTTGTTTTTGTAAATATGATTAGTTCATCGTTCTTGATTCAGCCTATTATGAATAAACATGTTTGCAATGACAACTCGAGATCATAGTTTCTTGTGCCATGCTTGATTAGCTATGAGTTATAATGGTTTACCTTGCGTGCCAACATGCTATTGAAATGGTTATGATGTGGTATGATAGGGTGGTATCCTCCTCTGAATGATTTAAGTGACTTGACTTGGCACATGTTCATGCATGTAGTTGAAACAAAATCAACATAGCCTTCACAATATTTATGTTCATGGTGGATTATATCCTACTCATGCTTGCATTCGGTGTTGATTAATTTTAATGCATGTTCATGACTATTGTCGCTCTCTAGCTGGTCGCTTCCCAGTCTTTTGCTAGCCTTCACCTGTACTAAGCGGGAATACTGCTTGTGCATCCAATCCCTTAAACCCCAAAGTTATTCCACATGAGTCCACTATACCTACCTATATATGGCGTATCTACCTGCCGTTCCAAGTAAATTTGTATGTGCCAAACTCTAAACCTTCAAATAAATATCCTGTTTTGTATGCTCGAATAGCTCATGTATCAACTAGGGCTGTCTATATCTTCCATGTTAGGCGGGTTATTCTCAAGAGGAGTGGACTCCGCTCCTCACTCACGAGATAAATGGCTGGTCACCGGGATGCCCAGTCCCATGCTTTATGCAAACTAAATCAAAATAATTGCAAACAAAACTCCCCCTGGGACTCTTGTTAGTTGGAGGCACTCGTTGTTTCGAGCAAGCCATGGATTGATGCTTGTTGGTGGAAGGGGGAGTATAAACTTTACCATTCTGTTTGGGAACCGCCTATAATGTGTGTAGCATGGAAGATATCGCCATCTCTTGGTTGTTATGTTGACAATGAAAGTATACCGCTCAAAATATTATTCACCTCTATTTTAAAACCGAGCTCTGGCACCTCTACAAATCCCTGCTTCCCTCTGCGAAGGGCCTATCTATTTACTTTTATGCTGAGTCATCATCCTCTTATTAAAAAGCACCAGTTGGAGAGCACCGCTGTCATTTGCATTCATTACTGTTAGTTTACATTGAGTATGACTTGACTGGATCTCTTTTACCATGAATTACAATGTCTAGTCAGTCCTTGGTCTTTAAAGGTGCTCTTCATTTATGTTTTGCGATCTCAGAAAGGGCTAGCGAGATACCATCTTGTTATATCATATTATGATTGTTTTGAGAAAGTGTTGTCATCCAAGATTTATTATTATGGCTCGCTAGTTGATTATGCTATTGATATGAGTAAACTGGAGACCTATGCGTTATTGTGAATGTGGTTAGTTATAATCTTTGCTGAAAACTTGAATGCTGGCTTTACATGTTTACAACAACAAGAGCAAATAGAGTTTGTAAAAGTTTTTCTTTATCACTTTCAGTTTGTCAACTGAATTGCTTGAAGACAAGCAAAGGTTTAAGCTTGGGGGAGTTGATACGTCTCCGTGTTACTTTTCCAAACACTTTTGCCCTTGTTTTGGACTCTAACTTGCATGATTTGAATGGAACTAACCCAGACTGACGCTGTTTTCAGCAGAATTACCATGGTGTTATTTATGTGCAGAAACAAACATTCTCGGAATGACCTGAAACTTCACGGAGCAACTTTTCAGAAAATATGAAAAATACCTGCAAAAGATGAAGGCCAGGGGGCCCACCACCTCTCCACGAGGGTGGGGGCGCGCCTGCCCCCCTAGGGCGTGCCCCCTACCTCGTGGGCCCCCTGTTGCCTCTCCGACTCCAACTCCATATATTGTGTTTCGGGGAGAAAAAAATCAGAGAGAAGAAATCATCGCGTTTTACGATACGGAGCCGCCGCCAAGCCCTAAAACCTCTCGGGAGGGCTGATCTGGAGTCCGTTCGGGGCTCCGGAGAGGGGAATCCATCGCCATCGTCATCATCAACCATCCTCCATCACCAATTTCATGATGCTCACCGCCGTGCGTGAGTAATTCCATCATAGGCTTGCTGGACGGTGATGGGTTGGATGGGATCTATCATGTAATCGAGTTAGTTTTGTTAGGGTTTGATCCCTAGTATCCACTATGTTCTGAGATTGATGTTGCTATGAATTTGCTATGCTTAATGCTTGTCACTAGGGCCCGAGTGCCATGATTTCAGATCTGAACCTATTATGTTTTCATCAATATATGAGTGTTCTTGATCCTATCTTGCAAGTCTATAGTCACCTATTATGTGTTATGATCCGTTAACCCCGAAGTGACAATAATCGGGATACTTACCGGTGATGACCGTAGTTTGAGGAGTTCATGTATTCACTATGTGTTAATGCTTTGTTCCGGTTCTCTATTAAAAGGAGGCCTTAATATCCCTTAGTTTCCGTAAGGACCCCGCTGCCACGGGAGGGTAGGACAAAAGATGTCATGCAAGTTCTTTTCCATAAGCACGTATGACTATGTTCGGAATACATGCCTACATTATATCAATGAACTGGAGCTAGTTCTGTGTCACCCTAGGTTATGACTGTTACATGATGAACCGCATCCGGCATAATTCTCCATCACTTATCCATTGCCTACGAGCTTTCCATATATTGTTCTTCGCTTATTTACTTTCCCATTGCTATTGCTATCATCACTACAAAATACCAAAAACATTACTTTTACTACTGTTACCTTTTGTTACCGTTACCACTACTATCATATTACTTTGCTACTAAACATACTTTGCTGCAGATATTAAGTTTCCAGGTGTGGTTGAATTGACAACTCAGCTGCTAATACTTGAGAGTATTCTTTGGCTCCCCTTGTGTCGAATCAATAAATTTGGGTTGAATACTTTACCCTCAAAAACTGTTGCGATCCCCTATACTTGCAGGTTATCAGGCTCCTACATATTCTACGAAGATATTTATCGGTCAAACCGCATAACAACATACGTTGTTCCCTTTGTCATCGGTATGTTACTTGCCCGAGATTCAATCATCGGTATCTCAATACTAGTTCAATCTTGTTACCGACAAGTCTCTTTACTCGTTCCATAATACATCATCCCACAACTAACTCATTAGTTGCAATGCTTGCAAGGCTTAAGTGATGTGCATTACCGAGAGGGCCCAGAGATACCTCTCCGACAATCGGAGTGACAAATCCTAATCTCGAAATACGCCAACCCAACAAGTACCTTTGGAGACACCTGTAGAGCACCTTTATAATCACCCAGTTACGTTGTGACGTTTGGTAGCACACAAAGTGTTCCTCCGGTAAACGGGAGTTGCATAATCTCATAGTCATAGGAACATGTATAAGTCATGAAGAAAGCAATAGCAACAAACTAAACGATCAAGTGCTAAGCTAACGGAATGGGTCAAGTCAATCACATCATTCTCCTAATGATGTGATCCTGTTAATCAAATGACAACTCATGTCTATGGCTAGGAAACATAACCATCTTTGATCAACGAGCTATCAAGTAGAGGCATACTAGTGACACTTTGTTTGTCTATGTATTCACACATGTATTATGTTTCCGGTTAATACAATTCTAGCATGAATAATAAACATTTATCATGATATAAGGAAATAAATAATAACTTTATTATTGCCTCTAGGGCATATTTCCTTCAGTCTCCCACTTGCACTAGAGTCAATAATCTAGATTACAGTAATGATTCTAACACCCATGGAGCCTTGGTGCTGATCATGTTTTGCTCGTGGAAGAGGCTTAGTCAACGGGTCTGCAACATTCAGATCCGTATGTATCTTGCAAATCTCTATGTCTCCCACTGGACTTGATCCCGGATGGAGTTGAAGCGTCTCTTGATGTGCTTGGTTCTCTTGTGAAATCTGGATTCCTTTGCCAAAGCAATTGCACCAGTATTGTCACAAAAGATTTTCATTGGACCCGATGCACTAGGTATGACACCTAGATTGGATATGAACTCCTTCATCTGCTGCTTCTGAAGCAGCTATGTACTCCGCTTCACATGTAGATCCCGCTACGACGCTTTGTTTAGAACTGCACCAACTGACAGCTCCACCGTTTAATAAAAACACGTATCCTGGTTTGCGATTTAGAATCGTCCAGATCAGTGTCAAAGCTTGCATCGACGTAACCATTTACGATGAGCTCTTTGTCACCTCCATAAACGAGAAACATATCCTTAGTCCTTTTCAGGTATTTCAGGATGTTCTTGACCGCTGTCCAGTGATCCACTCCTGGATTACTTTGGTACCTCCCTGCTAAACTAATAGCAAGGCACACATCAGGTCTGGTACACAACATTGCATACATGATGAACCTATGGCTAAAGCATAGGGAACACTTTCATTTTCTCTCTATCTTCTGCATGTGGTCGGGCATTGAGTCTTACTCAACTTCACACCTTGCAATACAGGCAAGAACCCTTTCTTTGCTTGATCCATTTTGAACTTTTCAAAACTTTGTCAAGGTATGTGCTTTGTGAAAGTCCAATCAAGCGTCTTGATCTATCTCTATAGATCTTGATGCCCAATATATAAGCAGCTTCACCGAGGTCTTTCATTGAAAAACTCTTATTCAAATATCCTTTTATGCTATCCAGAAATTCTATATCATTTCCAATCAACAATATGTCATCCACATATAATATTAGAAATGCTACAGAGCTCCCACTCACTTTCTTGTAAATACGCTTCTCCAAAAGTCTGTATAAAACCATATGCTTTGATCACACTATCAAAACGTTTATTCCAACTCCGAGAGGCTTGCACCAGTCCATAAATGGATCGCTGGAGCTTGCACACTTTGTTAGCTCCCTTTGGATCGACAAAACCTTCTGGTTGCATCATATACAACTCTTCTTCCAGAAATCCATTCAGGAATGCAGTTTTGACATCCATTTGCCAAATTTCATAATCATAAAATGCGCAATTGCTAACATGATTCGGACAGACTTAAGCATCGCTACGGGTGAGAAGGTCTCATCGTAGTCAATCCCTTGAACTTGTCGAAAAACCTTTTGCAACAAGTCGAGCTTTATATACAGTAACATTACCATCAGCGTTAGTCTTCTTCTTGAAGATCCATTTATTTTCGATGGCTTGCCGATCAATGGGCAAGTCAACCAAAGTCCACACTTTGTTCTCATACATGGATCCCATCTCAGATTTCATGGCCTCAAGCCATTTTGCGGAATCTGGGCTCACCATCGCTTCTTCATAGTTCGTAGGTTCGTCATGGTCTAGTAACATAACCTCCAGAACAGGATTACCGTACCACTCTGGTGCGGATCTTACTCTGGTTGACCTACGAGGTTCAGTAACAACTTGATCTGAAGTTTCATGATCATCATCATTAACTTCCTCACTAATTGGTGTAGGTGTCACAGGAACCGGTTTCTGTGATGAACTACTTTCCAATAAGGGAGCAGGTACAGTTACCTCATCAAGTTCTACTTTCCTCCCACTCACTTCTTTCGAGAGAAACTCCTTCTCTAGAAAGGATCCAAATTTAGCAACAAACGTTTTGCCTTCAGATCTGTGATAGAAGGTGTACCCAACAGTTTCCTTTGGGTATCCTATGAAGACACATTTCTCCGATTTGGGTTCGAGCTTATCAGGTTGAAGTTTTTTCACATAAGCATCGCAGCCCCAAACTTTAAGAAACGACAACTTTGGTTTCTTGCCAAACCACAGTTCATAAGGCGTCGTCTCAACGGATTTCGATGGTGCCCTATTTAACGTGAATGCAGCCGTCTCTAAAGCATAACCCCAAAATGATAGCGGTAAATCAGTAAGAGACATCATAGATCGCACCATATCTAGTAAAGTATGATTACGACGTTCGGACACACCATTAACGCTGTGGTGTTCCGGGTGGCGTGAGTTGCGAAACTATTCCGCATTGTTTCAAATGTAAGACCAAACTCGTAACTCAAATATTCTCCTCCACGATCAGATCGTAGAAACTTTATTTTCTTGTTACGATGATTTTCAACTTCACTCTGAAATTCTTTGAACTTTTCAAATGTTTCAGACTTATGTTTCATTAAGTAGATATACCCATATCTGCTTAAATCATCTGTGAAGGTGAGAAAATAACGATATCCGCCACGAGCCTCAACATTCATTGGACCACATACATCTGTATGTATGATTTCCAACAAATCCATTGCTCTCTCCATAGTACCGGAGAACGGCGTTTTAGTCATCTTACCCATGAGGCACGGTTCGCAAGTACCAAGTGATTCATAATCAAGTGGTTCCAAAAGTCCATCAGTATGGAGTTTCTTCATGCGCTTTACACCGATATGACCTAAACGGCAGTGCCACAAATAAGTTGCACTATCATTATCAACTCTGCATCTTTTGATTTCAACATTATGAATATGTGTATCACTACTATCGAGATTCATCAAAAATAGACCACTCTTCAAGGGTGCATGACCATAAAAGATATTACTCATATAAATAGAACAACCATTATTCTCTGATTTAAATGAATAACCGTCTCGCATCAAACAAGATCTAGATATAATGTTCATGCTCAACGCTGGCACCAAATAACAATTATTTAGGTCTAAAACTAATCCCGAAGGTAGATGTAGAGGTAGCGTGCCGACCGCGATCACATCGACTTTGGAACCATTTCCCACGCGCATCGTCACCTCGTCCTTAGCCCAATCTTCGCTTAATCCGTAGTCCCTGTTTCGAGTTGCAAATATTAGCAACAGAACCAGTATCAAATACCCAGGTGCTACTGCGAGCATTAGTAAGGTACCC
>NW_024114188.1:0-16612 GCF_003073215.2 Triticum urartu
ACTCGTGCCCCTCTTCAAGCCAACACAGAAAGCACTATTGCTCAAAGGCCTCGGAAGCGCTCTCGTGTTCTAAATGACCGAGAACTTCTTGTCGCACTTCATCAAAAGCAAGATAAGCATCATGACTGGCTGAAGCGTCAAATGCATAGTCTCTTGGTGGATGTCAATCGCATTCGTAATCTTGCCACCAAGAACGCATTTGTCTCCCATGAAGCCTGTCGGCGATCTTGGAAGAGTCTGACACTTCTGTGCTCTGAAGATGATTTAAGAGCGGATGGCTTCACTGAGAAGATATAAGTTTGATTCAACGCCTCCAAGGAATGCAGTTCTGCGACGGACTCCATCTCTTGAAGACTCTGAATACTCCTCTTCAGCGGCTACTGTAAATGCCAGAGTCTGAGGATGAAGATGATGTGACTTCTCCAACGTCTGCATCGCCACATATAGACACTGCCGAGTTCTTCTGCACCGCCAAACGCAACGACGACCCTGCTGCTTCACCTACTCCCTCTGGGAACGAGTAGAAGCTCTATGTCTTCAAACCTTTTTGGTCCTTACTGACAAAGGGGGAGAAGCATATGAGTTGATAGTCTTCAAGCGGGTCCATATGGGCGGTTGCTTTATATTTTGCCTAGAGTTTTACAACTCACGCTTTTTGATACATTTGGTTCTTTGAGTTGTAACACTTAAACTCGATGGTCGTCTGCTACTTATTTGCTATTCTGTGATGCGATGATAAATTCCGCATGTGCGATGATAACTTCCGCACTTAGGTCATTTTGCAGACGTCCATTTTTCATTATGCATGTCATTATCTTCGTATATCAAATCATGCATGATGAATTGTCATCATAAGTTGAAGAGGATCTCCACAAGTACAACCTGCCATGTGCATTTGCATTCCAAAAGCAAATTACTTATATGCACATCTTCAGGGGGAGCCTTTGCCACTTATGAAGACAATATCTAATTCCTTTACAATTTCACATATTTTATCCCCGTTGAAAACTTCAACCAGTTTGTCATCAATCACCAAAGGGGAGATTGTAAGTGCATCTAGTGCCACCCCTAGTTGGTTTTGGAGTATTGACGACAAACCTGGTTGAGGGACTAATGTGTTTGTGAGAATTGCAGGATAACACAGGTAGAAGTCCCTCATTGATTCGGTTTTCCTACCAGAGATGACCCCTAAAAATGTATGAAGACATTGAAGTCAAAGGTGGTATGTGAAGACATTCACATTGAAGACTATGACAAGAGAAGACATCGCGTGAAGACTATGGAGCGCGAAGACTTAGTTGTTCGTCGTTCTTTTTCTTCTTTGTTGAGTCATAGAACCACCGTACTGTTAAGTGGGGTCCAAGTAAACATTGAATGACTGAAGTGATGCTTAACCAAAATCCTATGTCTTCGAGCAAAGACAATGAGAGCAAATCTTATCCAGAGCTGGATAAGTCAGCTTTGCTTGTAGCCCAAGTAAAGTTGCCGTGTGTGTTTGAAATCTGACCGTTGGAACACGTGTCAGTTCCTTAGTGACCCAGGGTCATTTGGACAAATCAGGTCGGGTTGCCTAGTGGCTATAAATAGCCCACCCCCTACAACCATAAATTGGTTGGCTGCTCAGAGTTAGTGCACGGCTTTTGTCGCTTGAGAGCAACCCACCTCGAAGCCTTTGAGAGAGAATTCCTTGCGAGGACAAAGCCCTAAACACCCAGAGCCAAAGAGTGTTAGGCATCACTTAAGTCTTCTGTCTGTGTGATCTGAAGACTTATTACACTTGAGGACTGTGAATCCTCCAGCCGGTTAGGCGTCGCGTTCTGAGCATCCAAGAGTCATTGTGGATCGCCGGTGAACGAAGTCTGTGAAGGTTTGGAAGTCTACCTTGAAGACTTACCAGAGTGATTGGGCGAGGACTAGGTGTCCTTAGCTCAAGGGGAATAAGGTGAAGACGCGGTCTTCTGAGTTGAATCTCAGCCTCCCTAACCAGACGTACAGTTGTCACAGCAACTGGAACTGGTCCAACAAATCATTGTCTTCAACGAGCCACTGGTTCTATCTTCCCATCTCTTTATTTGCAGATTGGTCCTTGTGAAGTCATTGCCTGTTTGCATTATCTATTTGTCTTCACTGTGTGACTGCTTGTTCTGATTGGCTTCATACTATCTTCCATCCTGATCTATACTGCCTAGCTTATTAGTCTTTGTGCTTTCATTTCATTGAATACTTGACTATGGCTTGCTTAGTGTAGTCTACCTTCCGCTGCATGGTAATAGGTTTATTTCTATCGTTTGTCTTTGAAACTTCCATGTTTTGAAGACTTTCATAAAAATCGCCTATTCACCCCCCTCTAGTCGATCACTAGCACTTTCAATTGGTATCAGAGCAAGGTACTCCCTTGTTCTGTGTGATTCGGTTTAACCACCTGGAGTTTTAGCTATGTCGACTGCAGGGATAATCAAAGTCTCCGCTGCGTGCCCAGTCTTCGATGGAACTGAATATCCCTACTGGAAGAATAAGATGCGCATGCATCTTGAAGCCATTGATGTCGACCTCTGGTATGTCGTCAAGAATGGCGTTCCCAAGGCTGGTGAAGGTGTCACCGCTGCTGATGTCAAGAAGTTCGTTCAACTGGATTCCACTGCCAAGAACATCATCTGTGGTCATCTGACCAAAGGACAGTATGGCCGTGTGAGTGCTCTGGAAACATCCAGCTAGTCTGGGACTGGCTCTCCAAGGTCAACGAAGGCGTCTCAACCCAGAGAGATCAAAGAATCAGTGTCCTTCGCAACCTCTTCAACCGCTTCAAGAGAAACGACAATGAGAATGTTCAGCTCACGTTTGATCGACTCACTGACATCACAAATGAGCTTCAAGCCTCGGCGCTACTGAGATCACCAAGCATGAAGTCGTCAAGACACTCCTGAGATCACTTGACAGCTCGTTTGACACCCTAGCCCTGATGATTCAAGAACGCCCTGACTTCAAGACACTCGATCCGTCTGACATACTTGAAAGGCTCAACACACATGAGTTTCAGCTTTCTGAGAAAAGATACATCTACGGTCCCAACTATGGGCGAACTCGTGCCTTGAAGGCAAAAGTTGTTTCCTCATCTAAGAAGAATCTGACTGCAGTTCTGATGATCCTGAAGACATTGGAAAGGAGCTTGCTATGCTTGTGAAGAAGTTCCAGAAATTCACCAAGAAGAAAGGCTTCAGAAAGTCCTCACGATCCAGCTCAAGGAATGATGAAGCTTCTGCTCTCATGACTACAAGAAGAGAACATGCCACAAGTGCAAGAAACCTGGTCACTACATCTCTGAGTGTCCGCAGTGGGACAATGAGAACAACAAGAAAGAAGAAGAGCAAGGAATATGATTCTGACGACAAGAAGAAGAAGAAATACTCAAAGTCTTCTTCCAAGTCTTCATCAAAGTCTTCATCACACAAGAAGAGCTCATCTGGCAAGGCTCGTGCATTTGTTGGCAAGGAAATGGATTCAGAGGAGGAATCTGCTTCTGAGGAGGCGGAGGTGGAGTCTGAGGAGGAGTCCGATTCTGGCATTGCAAGTCTGGCTACAGCCTACGTTGCCAAGTCCATCTTCAACATTGAAGACAATGACTTCATCACCGAAGCCGATGCAAATGACAAGGACTACTCCGCTCCCACCTACTGCTTCATGGCACGCGGTGCCAAGGTAAACTCACGCACTACTCACTATCAAACATCCAGTGAAGATGACTCTGATTGTGGTTCCAAACCCAGCTACAAAACACTTGCTAAAATTGCAACTGAACAACAGAAAGCTATGGAACATATTCAAAAACTATTAGACAAAAGCGATGACCTGTTAGACGCTGAAATGACTCGATCTCAGTCCTTAATTGAAGACATAAAAAATCTTCATGTTAAGTATGAGGAACTTGAAAGTCATCATGAAACGCTCTCAACAACTCATGAAAAGCTTTCCTATGATTATCTTCAAAGGAAGCAAGATCTTGAGAAATTGAGAGCGGCTCATGAAGATCTTCAAAAGGAAAACGAGTCACTTCGCGCCAAACAGATCAGTTCCGCTCAGGAAGGATTTGAACCACCATGTCTTAAATGCATTGAGCGTGACAATGCTACTTCTGTTGCTGGATGTTCTACTACTGCTACTGTTGCAATATCTTCAACTGTTGATGTGGTAACTAACCCCTCTGCTGAGGATGCCACTGCTATTGCTGATGAAAATGCTAGGTTGAAGACATTGCTTGAAACAGGGATGTACAAAAGTCTCAAAGGGCATCAGACACTATGTGATGTCCTCAAAAGGCAGATCCTGAACCGAAACCCTAGGAAAGAGGGTGTTGGGTTCGAAAGGAAAATGAATGCTGATGGCTCTTACTGGAAACCTGAGCAGTACCCCAAAACCACATGGGTTGCTGCAAAGGAACCTTCAGTGGATCCATCCACCCTATCTGGCTTCACTTGTGCTAATCCCATTGTTATTGATGAATCCTTTGATGCAAACTATAAACTGTTTAAGAATCAGAATGGTGAAGTGTTTGCCAGGTATATTGGTACTAACTGCAGGAATGGGCCACCTATGAAGAAAGTCTGGGTGCCGAAAAAGTGTCTTGAAATCTTCCTGTGTATGTCGTCATGACACCACAAGTGAAGAAGACAAACCCCAGACCACGGCTTCATATGGTCCAAAGGCTTCATACAGACAGAGGACTCACCTGAGTCGCACTAACGCAAATGTTTTGCAGGGAAACCATACTCAGGCCTATGAATATGAGCGCGTGAAAGCTTTTGCCTTGAGTGCGTGTCTTCTTTCGTTGCATCTCGATGCACTCTTGTGTGGTGGAGATTATTTTCCTCATGCTTACCTTTATGAGGCTTTTGCCATCTTAAATGGTATCCCTCGTCTTGATGAGGCTTTCATCTTCTATCTTCACCACGGGTTTTCACAAGCATAGGTTCTTTATATGCTTATTAGTAAGCTTGTGAACCCATTTGTTAGTTGTGTGTGGGAATGATAGGCCTTGCACCGTGTGCCTCATTCCTTCAAGACTTTATGGATGCTTAATGCTCATCCGTACTTTAGTCTTCTCAAGTGCATTGCCTTGACTCACACATATCTTTTTGGTTGAGCCCATTCTTAAGTTGCCTCTTTTATTTGTTGCTCAACCATGTGTCTTTGTTTCCTATATGCTCACTTGCACTTGTTGTAAGTTTCTATTGATTTTGGGGGAGCTATGATCCTATTTTGTGCACTTTGTATCCAAATACAAATATTCTTATGTGTGCACACATCATGGGGAGCTTCTCTAGTTTCTTTAGAACACTTCTTTGCTCATATCATAATATCTTTTATTCTTGTGGCTCATAGGATCATTGGTGTCTAGTTGTCGTTATGGTCTTTTATTGTGGCATATCTTCCTTTTTAGTCTTTGGGCCTCAATATAGTTTGTCTTCCTCCAAGTATTTACCGTTGGATATGTGTATTGGTTTCCACTCTCTTGTTAAGAAATACACAACTTATGGAGGAACTCAATCTATATTGGTCTTCTAAGCTTTTCGCCCATTTTGGCAATCGATGCCAATGGGGGAGAAGTTTCAGAGAGTTTTGTGGAGGTTTCGGAGAGTTTTGTGGAGAAGTCTTTAGAGTTTTCTCCTTGCTTTGGTTTTGTTCCTAAGCATTTGCATCTCATACGCATGCATTATTGGTTGTTGCATTGCATGGTGATGCATAATTCCTTGTATTAAACTCTCCTGAAAGTGATTGTCATCAATTACCAAAATGGGGGAGATTGAAAGAACATGCGGTGCCCCCATGTTTGGTTTTGGTAATTGATGACAATCTCTATGGACTAATGGTTGCCTTGAGTTATATTTGAAGGTTTTGTCCATAGGCTTTTCTTGGAGTACATGTGTTGGTTTCAAGGAGAGTTTGTGTCGACCAAGGTGCTATTCAAGGAATTACCTAAAGATTGGTCTTGTGAGAGGTTGATCAAGACTAAGTCAAAGAGTGAATCAAGTTGATCAACCCACAAAGCGTAGAAGATGTACCGAGAGGGATCAAGTGATCCCATGGTATGGTAAGCATTGTCAATTACGCTTTGTGTACTAACCCATGGTCTTCGTGAGGTTCTTTGTGGGGTTAGGTTGCGGTGTGCAAGTTCAAGTGGAGCATCACGAAGAGATCAAATGCTTGAAGCTTGCCGTCCTTTGTGGTGACAATGGACTTGTGAAGATGTGCGGAAGAGTGGCTCACCCATAGTGGAGTATGGGGGAGCAATCAACTAGTCTTCATCGAAGTCAACACAATCAAGAAAGGTTGCGGTGTGCAAGTTCAAGTGGAGCATCACGAAGAGATCAAATGCTTGAAGCTTGCCGTCCTTTGTGGTGACAATGGACTTGTGAAGATGTGCGAAGAGTGGCTCACCCATAGTGGAGTATGGGGGAGCAATCAACTAGTATTCATCGAGTCAACACAATCATGAAAGGTTGCGGTGTGCAAGTTCAAGTGGAGCATCACGAAGAGATCAAATGCTTGAAGCTTGCCGTCCTTTCTGGTGACATGGACTTGTGAAGATGTGCGGAAGAGTGGCTCACCCATAGTGGACACTACAAAAAAATACACTTCCGTGATGATACGTGTTTGTCACAGTAGGTCGCTTTTTGTCATGCATGTACATCCATGACAAATTTATGACAGAATCAAGATAGTCATACCTGTGCTGTCGTAGAAGTGTTCCATGACATTACCAAAATTATCATCACGGAAGTGTCCACTTCCATGACGATAAATCGCGCGTCACAGAAGTGCTTTCGTCAAGGGTGACCGACACTGGCATCCACCGTAACGGAACGCGTTAAGCTATCGGGTCGGGTTTTGGATCCGATAACCCGTTAACAGCCCCGACCAATGGGAAATTTCCATGTGTAAAATTCTTATTGGCCGGACGAAACACGTGTCAGCTCGTCAGTGGGTCAGATAGGCGCCTATGATATGTCGACACGTGGCACGGCCCAACAAGTTTAAATGGGCCGGCCCAACTGAACCCACAAGATTTTGCGGACCATAATGGGCCGGCCCAGCTAAAGGCCCACGAGATTTTGCGGACGTAATGGGCTGGCCCAGCTAAAGGCCCACAAGATTTTGCGGGCCATAATGGGCCGGCCCAGGTAAAGGCCCACAAGATTTTTGTGTGCCATAATGGGCCGGCCCAGGTAAAGGCCCACAAGATTCTTGCGGGTCATAATGGGCCGGCCCAGCTAAAGGCCCACGAGATTTCGCCGACATTAATGGGCCGGCCCAGCTGTAGGCCCACAAGATTTTGAGGACATGTTAATGGGCCGGCCCAGCTGTAGGCCCACAAGATTTTGAGGACCCTAGTAGGCCGGCCCATTAACTGGCTGCCATGTTTTGGGCCAAATGCCGGCCCATATTTGATCCGGTCCATTAATGGCCTGCCACGCTCCGGGCCTAATAGTGGCCCATATGAGATCCGGCCCGTTAAAAGCCTACCATTCTGGGCCAAATTACGGCCCAGATTAGGTCCGGCCCTTTAAGAGGCTTTGGGCTCAATTATGGCCCATATCAGATTCGGCCCGTCAACTGGACACTATGCTTTTGGGCCCACTTGCTAAAGGCCCACTTAGTAATTCGGCCTGATATTAGTTTTGGCCTGTTAAGGGCCCGTTTAACATTTCGGCCCTATATTAATTTCGGCCTGTTAAAAGCCAGTCATATAGTTGGGCCTAACTACGGCCCTGTTTGCATCCGGCCTGCTCGCAGCCGATATCTGATTGGGCCAAACAAGGACCGAGACAATTTTGGCCTGTTAAAAGCCCGTGATTTGATTCGCACAATCATGGGCCGGGGTTCATTTCATGCTGCTGCGTAACTAGTATGAATTAAGAACAAAGCTACTCTATACAATAAAGAAATTACGGCATAGTAACTTAGAATAAACCTACACTATACAATAAAGGGTTTAAGGTATATTACATCCACTGGGCATCGAAGTTCGCCACCAGTGATCATAAAGCGCAACGTAGAAGCAGATTACAAAAACTGGGCACCATTGCAGCGTAACAAAATAATACTGAACCGAGACCACTTCCAAGACAGTTCAAGAAAGGTTAGCCTTGCGGGGGAACTGCTGCGCAAGCTGCTGAGCAAGGCTGTGAGACCGGCCTAGCATGTCGGTCATAGCTTCCAGGTGTAGCTGTTTAGCGATGAGGTTCTCATTGGTGTTCTCCGCAATCTTTCTTAGAGATAGGACTTCAAGTCGAAGTTGAGTTGCAGAATGCCTTTCTGCTAGAACTTGGGACTGAAGAAGTCGAACTGATTCAGACAACGAATTCTGTGAGCTTGTCTGACTGTTAGTGTCAAGTAACTTGAACACTGCATCAAGACAAGACTTTGGGGTTGTCTCGCTATCTTCAAGATGTTTTGCCTTCTTTGCTGCAATATATGTTGGGTTTGTCTCACAGCCTTCAGCAGACTTGTGCATGCCATCAGGCATATCACCCTGAAACAAAGCAGAGAGATGACAGGTTTTCCACGTGTATAAATAAGATGATAACTGTTCTGTGAAAGTGCAACTATCCCTAGGTGGTTTTGGTAATTCATAACAACATATAGCTCATTGAGCTAATGCTATTCCAAGATGACTATTTCAGGAAAGCTCAATGATTGGCATGGCATGGATGTGAAAGTGGAACCCTCAAAATGCTAAGGACAAAGGATTGGCTCAAGCTCAAAAGCTCAAGACTCTTCATTTTATATTTTAGTGATCCAAGATCACATTGAGTCTTTAGGAAAAGCCAATACTATCAAGGAGGGATGAGGTGTTGCTTAATGAGCCTCTTGCTTCATGTGCTTAGTGATATGCTCCAAAACCCTCAACTACTTTCCCATATCCACATATGACCTAAACCCTAAGCCAAACTCGGTCCTACCGATTCTTTCTATCCGGCGCCACCGAGTTTCACTTATCATAAGCCACTGCCAAACCCTAGCAATTCGGTTCTACCGATAGGGATCTCGGTCTCACCGAGATGGGATTGCAAACTCTCTGTTTCCCTTTCGTAACTTTTCGGTCTCACTGAAAGAGCGGATCGGTCCCACCGAGATTGCAATGTAAACTCTATGTTTCCTTTTTGTAACATTTCGGTCTCACCGAAAGAGCAAATCGGTCCCACCGAGTTTACCTGACCAACTCTCTGGTTAGCTTATTACCAAAATCGGTCTCACCGAGTTTGTGTAATCGGTCTCACGGAGATTACGTTATGCCCAAACCCTAACCATATCGGTCCTACCGAGTTGCATGTCAGTCCCACCGAAAATCTCTAACGGTCACTAGGTTTACCTTTTCGGTCCGACCGAGTTTGTTGATTCGGTCCCACCGAGATTGGAAAACTGTGTGTAACGGTTGGATTTTGTGTGGAGGCTATATATACCCCTCCACCTCCTCTTCATTCGTGGAGAGAGCCATCAGAACACATACACAATTCCAACTCATATGTTCTGAGAGAGAACCACCTACTCATGTGTTGAGACCAAGATATTCCATTCCTACCATATGAATCTTGATCTCTAGCCTTCCCCAAGTTGCTTTCCACTCAAATCTTCTTTCCACAAAATCCAAATCCTATGAGAGAGAGTTGAGTGTTGGGGAGACTATCATTTGAAGCACAAGAGTAAGGAGTTCATTACCTACACACCATTTGTTACTTCTTGGAGAGTGGTGTCTCCTAGATTGGCTAGGTGTTACTTGGGAGCCTCCGACAAGATTGTGGAGTTGAACCAAGGAGTTTTTAAGGGCAAGGAGATCGCCTACTTCGTGAAGATCTACCGCTAGTGAGGCAAGTCCTTCGTGGGCGATGGCCATGGTGGGATAGACAAGGTTGCTTCTTCGTGGACCCTTCGTGGGTGGTTGCTTCTTCGTGGACCCTTCGTGGGTGGAGCCCTCCGTGGACTCGCGCAACCATTACCCTTCGTGGGTGGAGCCCTCCGTGGACTCGCGCAACCGTTACCCTTCGTGGGTTGAAGCCTCCATCAACGTGGATGTAGGATAGCACCACCTATCCGAACCACGGGAAAAACATCCGTGTCTCCAATTGCGTTTGAATTCTCCAAACCCTTCCCTTTACATTCTTGCAAGTTGCATGCTTTACTTTCCGCTGCCAATATACTCTTTGCATGCTTGCTTGAATTGTGTGATGATTGCTTGACTTGTCCTACAATAGCTAAAATCTGCCAAGAACTAAAATTGGGAAAAGGTTAAGTTTTTATTTGGTCAAGTAGTCTAATCACCCCCCCCTCTAGACATACTTTCAATCCTACAAGTGGTATCAGAGCTTTGGTCTCCATTTGCTTTGATCTCCATAGCTTTTGGTGGTCATAGCCTTGGTTTCACAACCTAGGAGAGTATGGCGTCTAGCGAGGGAAATTATCACCGTAGAGGTCCTTACTTTGATGGTACTAATTTTGCTAGTTGGAAGCATAAAATGAAAATGCATATTCTTGGACATAACCCCGCCATTTGGGCTATTGTGTGTGTTAGTTTGCAAGGTGACTTCTTTGATGGGAAAGAACCAAACCGTGAAGCTACCGCGGATGAGTTGAAGATGTTGCAATACAATGCTCAAGCTTGTGATATTCTCTTCAACGGATTGTGCCCCGAAGAATTCAACAAAATCAGCCGTCTTGAGAATGCAAAGGAAATTTGGGACACTTTGATTGATATGCACGAAGGTATCGACTCCGTCAAGGAATCCAAGTTGGATGTGCTTCAAAGTCAACTTGACAAGTTCAAAATGAAGGATGGTGAAGGTGTCGCTGAAATGTACTCTAGGCTTGCTCTCATCACAAATGAGATTGCCGGCTTAGGAAGTGAAGAGATGACCGATAGATTCATCATCAAGAAGATTCTAAGAGCCTTGGATGGAAAATATGATACCGTGTGCACATTGATCCAAATGATGCCCAATTACAAAGATCTCAAGCCAACGGAGGTGATTGGAAGAATTGTTGCTCATGAGATGTCACTTAAGGATAAAGAGGAACTTCACAACAAATCAAGTGGTGCCTACAAAGCCTCATGTGAAGCCCCTACATCATCAAGTGAGAAACAAAACTTCAATGAAGAATTGAGCTTAATGGTGAAGAACTTCAACAAGTTCTACAAGAGTAGAAGCAAAGATAGAAGCTTCAAGTCAAGGTCCTACAATGACAAAAGATCTTCTAGTCGAGAGCGAAACTGCTACAGTTGTGGAATACCCGGACACTATTCCAATGAGTGTACGGCTCCCTACAAGAGAAGAGAAGATTCTCCAAAAAGAAGAAGCAAAGAATCACCACCAAGAGAGAGAAGGAGTAGAGATGATCGTTATGAACGAAGATACTCACGGAGAAGCAAGGATTCGGAAAGGAAGGAAAAATCATCAAGGAGCTACACAAAACGAAGACATCAAGCTCATGTTGGTGAATGGGTATCCGGCTCCGACTCCGACAGCCACTCCGAGAGAAGTTATCACTCCGACTCCGAAGATACTCAAGATGAAGGTGTTGCCGGTCTAGCACTTGTGTCAACCAACTCCTACGACATATTTGACTCACCAAATGAAGGAATTGGAAGATGCTTCATGGCCAAAGGTCCTAAGGTAACACACCCCGAGTATGTTGATTTCAATAGTGATGAAGATGACTTGTTAGGTGATGATTTGCTTGTTGACAACTCTAGTGATGAATACTATGATGAAACGTCAATTAATCATGCTAATCAAGATAAAGCGAATGACAATGATAAGGAGAAGATTGAGGCTCTAACTAAAGAACTAAACACTCTTAAGTTAGCTCATGAAACTATCTTCGAAGATCATCGAGAACTTCTAAGAGCTCATGAGAAATTACGCTTTGAAAAGCTCAATCTTGAGCAAGAGCATGAGTTCTTAAAAGCAACCAATGATGATCTCCGCAAGAAAAGTTCTTCTTACATTGCCAAGCATTTACTCTTATCCACTTACATGCCTCAAGTCAAGTCTAGTAACAAGAACAAGAAAGATTCTTCCTCTAGCAGTAACAATGATAATGCTAAATCCAATATTGTTGCTTCTAGTAGTTCTCTTGATTCCACTAATGATTCTCTTAGCCAAGTTACACTTGAGCAAGAAAATAGCTTATTGAAGGGAATTATAGAGAAAGGAGTGTACAAAAGCCTTGCCGGGAGTAAGCAATTCGAGGAAATTGTGCGCAAGCAAGGAATGCACCGGAAGAATCAAGGTGTTGGTTTTGAACGAAAGTTCAATGCCAATGGAGTTGAGTGGGAAGAAGATCAATACCCCAAGACAAAGTTTGTTCCTCAACAAGAGAAGTATGATACTTCTTTCAAGGGGACACAAGCTCAAGATGATCTTCCACCACAAGACTACAAGCAAAAAGGCAAGGACAAGCTTCAAGAGGAAATTGATGCATTTGAAGAAGCTCCTAAGACCTTAGTCAAGTGGATTCCCAAGACTAATTCAAGTTCCACTTCATCAAGTACGACTACAACTCCAAGGATTCCCATCAAGATGGTGTGGATCCAAAAGAAGAAGAACTAGAGAGTTCTTGAGGGTGACTCCGCCAACACACTTCACTCTTATCATTTTGGCAAAAACAAGTGCAATCAACTTCCACATCTTGCACTAGTTCAAGGAGTCACAAACCCTCTTGTTGGTAAGACAAGGGACAAGGTAACCTAAAAGTTTTCATGGACATCATCTTGTGTGTGCATCACTCTATGTCTATGGATATCCTTGTTTGTTCCTTGTGGGACTAACCCATGTAGGTATTGAAAGTGCAATTCACTCAAATGGATAGCTCCAAGTGATCTACATCAACATTGAGCATCCACATCTTCAACATCTACATGAAGTCATCATCGACAAAACCCGAGGTTAGTTCATCCCTCTAAGGGGGGATATCACATCTAGGGGGAGCTTTACTCTAAGACTTGAGCTAAAGCAACTCTAAAGATGTGAACACAACAATGCTTTATGTAAAAGTGGTAACCCCACTTGAGCTTGAACGATGAGTATGACCTATGATCAAGTGTTCTCACTTGACTCCTAAGTCAATATACTCATATATAGATGACCTTGTCATCGCAAATTGCTTGATAGATGCTATAATTGGTTGTGCATGCCTTGTCACATATTTCATTTGCCATCTTATTGTGTGAGCATGCTGGTTGCATATTTTACTCATTCGAGGACATCCACTTGTTGTTTTGATTGTTTGGTTTTATTTCCTTTTGCCAAGTGGATGGACAAGAATGCCTAAGAACCTCCTCTAGCTATCTAAACTTTTCTCGTCTCAAACTCTATTCATGCTACATCACAAAATTTGATCAAGTCAGATTCGAACCACTCTGTGTGAGGAGCGCTCGGAGTCCCCGATTCGTCATAGACTTAAACTTCCAAAACCTCTTTATGATTCTCGGTCTGACCGATACCCCACTTTCGGTCCTACCGAGATCATTAAGTTGATCTAAGTTTTTGATCTCGGTGCAACTGATTTGAACCATTCGGTCACACCGAGTTGCAACAACTGTATACAGTTTTGCATCTCGGTGCCACCGAGTTGTTCCACTCGGTCACACCGACAGGGTCGGGCTATATATAGTCACGGGCAAAAATTTGGAAATTTCTCCGAATCCCTTCGCCCGCGCGATAGCCTGCTCTACCAACTTGGTCTCTGGATCGTCTCCTCGCCGCCAGCCGCCTCCAGTCGCTGGTCTCCATCGCCGTCAACGGAAATTCAACCCCGCCGTTGCCGCCGTAGCGAGTCTCCGCCTAACTAGGGTATGGACTCGATCTTTGTGCTATTCCCCAATCCGATTCTTAGCACATTATGATCATCATGATTCTTGCCACGTTTGTTAAACTTCTATCCAGTCAATGAACTCGTAGATTAGGTATAATTCGAAAATTTTAGGGTTAGATTTCCGCCAAAACCATCTCGGACCCACCGAGTTGAAAAACTCGGTCCCACCGATTTGCTTATTGCCATTGCACAAGTGAGACTCGGTCTGGACCGAGAATTACTTTATCGGTGTGACGATTTGGACTCTGTGAAACCCTAGCAGTCTCGGTTGCCACCGAACTGTGACTCGGTCCTGACCGAGTTCACTAGTTTAGGTTCCAAAACTGCTTCGGTATCACCGAGTTTGAATCGGTTAGATCGAGGATGCTTTCAGTGGGAAACTTAAACTAAGTTTTTGAATTATTCTTTGCAAAAATCTCTGCATTTTGTGATGCTCATCCACTCTATCTCATCTATAAACTGTTCACAAGGGTCAGCAGTCAGTTGCATCATGTCAGACCAAAGTGATAGCCAGAACTTGTCAGAACAGCAAGTGCAGATGAGTGAGGGCACTAGTCCCTCAAGTTCCTCAAATGATGGCAGCAGAAGTACTCCAAGCAATCTGCTGCCACAAGACAGAGAAAGAAGAAAACCTCAGATTTAGAAGATGAGGATTATGTGGCAGAAGAGGAAGCAACCTCCAAGAGAGTTGAGCCAGCTCAAGGCACAAAACCAGGGATGAAGATCAAAAGGCCAGCAGGCAGGCAGCCTATGTCAAAGGCCAGAGCCTCAACTGAGAAGCCTGCACCCACAGAGCCAGTTGCTGCTGAAGGCAAGATGAGGAAAGAAAGGGTGAAGAAAACTGTAGCCAGAGTACTTGGCAAAGCTTCCATCATGGAAGATGAGGAGGAAGAAGAAGAGGTAGCTGCACCAGCACCTAAGGCACCCAAGTTGATGGGTGATGCCATAAGATCAGGGGCAGCTGCTTCCAAGGCCAAGCCCGCTCCAAAACCCAAGCCAAAGAGAAACACAAGAAGCATCCCAGCTACTGAGAAGAACAAGGCCCCAGTGCCTGAAGCTGCAGAAGAAGAAGAGAATGTTCTTAGAAAGCTCAAGCCCAAGATCCCAGACCACAACGATGCTCATCCTGTGGCTGAGGATATGAAACTCAGGAGAGATTCAGGGCTCCGGAAGTGGAGAGAAGCAGACCCGTATGCTTCAAGGAGAAGGACTGCAGTTGACTACAGGTTTCACACCAAGGAGCAGCAAGACTTTTATGAGACAGTGCTGCTAGACAAGAAGCCAATTGTCTGTGATATGAGATGGGTTGATTGGCAATACATCAAGGACAACGAAGAGTACTACCCTGGAGTGCAGGACAGCTTCAAGGCATGTGGAGTAGAGGACTTTGTTGGGCAGAAGCTCACAAAGTGGAACGAGGAACTCATCATGCAGTTCTACTCCACAGCCCATTTCTATCCAGATGGCAGGATTGTATGGATGTCAGAGGGTACGAGGTACCAGTCTACAGTTGCTGAATGGGCTCAGCTGATTAATGCCCCAGAAGAGCATGACGATGACTTGGATATTTATGCCAAGAAGAAGATGGACCACAACTCTATGTCCAATATGTACAAGGAAATTCCAAATGAAGCTCTTGAAACTTTCAAATTTGGCTCAGTGCATTATCTTCTATCAGGGCTGCCAACTATTAATTGGATTTTGAGGCACACTCTCTTGCCCAAGTCAGGTGATCACAAGATGATCAGAGGCCATGCAATCAATTTGCTTCATGTATTTGATGTACCTCAGAAATTCAAGGTCATGAGCCTCATAGTAGAGACTATCAAGAGGACTGCAGCAGATTAGAAGAGGAGATGTGGTTATGCCCCTCAGATTCAGGAGTTGATCAACTCAAAGATGGGCACATGCATATACTTATTGGACAAGGAACACCTGCCCATCCATCCAGACTTTGAGGACAATCAAGTTGTCATGAATGAGAATGAACCATCATCTGCCCAAGCACAAGCCAAGAAGGAGAAGGCGAGGAAGGAGAAAGCTGCCAAGATGCCTACTCAAGAGGAGGCATCTGAATATTTCCTGAAAACCAAACAAGAGCAGTTTGGTTACTTGATTGCATCCACCCTGCGGATTGAGCAAGGACTAGCCACCCTAACTCAGAACCAGGCAAGCTTAGAGAGGATCATGGAACAAAAGTTCTATGACTTGGATGTCAAGAGAGATTCAGACTGCAGTGGAGCAGCTCCAGGATGACATGCAGAGAGGAGAGGCAAGACTACAACTGATGCTTTTGCCAGAGTGCCACGAGGTCCGAGGTCGTTGCAGTGCCAGTTGCTGACACCAGAGCCCCACCACACTGCACCAGCTACAGCCTCAGTTCCACCAGCTCCAGCGTCCACTTCAGCCTCGACTCCGACCACGTCTACAGAAGGCTTCGTCCTTGGAGTGCTCCGGACTCCACCACCACCTGAAGATCAAGCCTAAGTGTCGACTTAGCACTATGCATTTTCTAGGAACTTTTTGGTAAATTGTTGCCAAAGGGGGAGAAAATGTATAGATCATAGGCTTCGAGAGAGAGAGTGTTGCTTTTATTCTCTCTTGTTTTATTTGGTGGTTTTTCGAACTTTGTTTGCTTTTGTGTGAGATACTATGTCATTGCTCGTGAGACATTGATGATCATGTGTTTGATCATAAGCTACACTTAATGTTTGCTTAATATTATCATCTTATCTATCTTATGTGA
>NW_024114189.1:0-9997 GCF_003073215.2 Triticum urartu
GACAGGTTTTGAAGCCTTTCAGTCTAAACTTCATGGCACACAGAGAAATCTGCAAGGAAGGGTGGCAGACAGCGTCGTGGCAACACCTCAAGAGATTTGCCTCCTGACCTCTATGAGCTTGTACAAGACAGATCCAGAGGAGGACTACAATCAGCGGAAAACCCGAATCCAATGGATTCGAAGATATTGGGCAGAACAATGGTTCAAGTACAGGTTCGTGACCCAGGAGTATGCTGAGAAATGCCATCAAGCGACCGTGGGGAGACATCTTGTACAGAAATCTTCAACCCAGATCCAGAGCTGAAGCCATTGAACAAGGCTTCTATCCTTGCATGGTCCGTGGACCACAGCCTGCCGATGCAGACCCATCTTCATTACTATGGTGCCGTGACGACAATCTGTTCAAGCGCAACTTCCAGTTTGCCAAGAACTCGGCCAAAGAAAACAAGAAGTCATGGGGATTAGACTTCAATCCAGGCCCCTCTGCTCCTCGTGCTGACAGGCACACGCGAAGCTGAACCCAATCTGGTTGGGCCCTTCTATAACTTAGAAGGTCTCATTACTCACATAAAGGTTCAAGGGGCAGTCGTGGATCAACCTGCAGACGACGCTGATTCTGACGAAGCGCCTGCACCACCGAAGCCAAAGAAGCTGAAGAAACCTAAAGCTTCGAAGCCTGCCCCTGCACCAAAGGTTTCACGGGCGAAGCCTCTGGCCACTGCACCTCCTGAACACAGTGTGCAGTCTGAAGATCTGTCACGCATCTCCAAGCCCTCCAAAGTGAAGATGCCCATGCAACCCACCAGCCAAGCACTGACCCCTGCTGCTGTTCTGCGCAAACGAGAATGACGCCATTGATCTGTCCAGCGACGACGATCTTGGCGATGACGCTCTTGAGCAGTTGATCAAGAGCAAGCAAGAGGCGGAAATCTTCAATGACCTTCCTCTCTTTGATGTTGAAATCTTAAACAAGTTCATTGATGAGTGGTTTGACAGCCCAAATGTTAGCTTTGATGATCTTCAGCTTCCCATTGGCCTCAGCGTCGCCTTCCACGGAGCCATTGCTGCTGAGCTGGCTCTAGCTCAGAAAATTGTTGAGCTGAAGCATAAGATAGATTATGAAAAGGCTCAGTTCAAGAAGCATATGGCCAAGCTCAATGTTGAAGACATTCAGAACTTCCAGGTCATGATGCATGAGCTCAAGGAAGCATTCGCAGAAACACGAAGAAGCCAAAGGTTCTCGTGAGCGCATGAAGGATCTTGCTGCTAAATGTGTTCAGGGATACAATGAAGCTGAAAAGCGCAAGGCTTTGGGGCGACCAGGCATCGACCCCCGAATGGCGGCCAAGAAGAAGAAGAAGCCAGCTGTGGCAGAACCCGAAGCACCAAGGCAGGAAGTACATCCAATTGTCTTCCCAGCCAGTATGACAGGCTCGAAGCCTAAGGTCCCCACAGTGGCTTCAGAACTGAAGAAAACAAGGGCAGCTGAAGCGAAGCCAGAAGCGCAAGACCAAGGCCACCACTGATGATGCTCCCCAACCAAGAAACGAAAAACCAAGAAGAGAGACCGGGCTGCTCCCACAGAGCCCCTTGATGTCGAGCCAATCTCAGTGGCTCGTCCTGCGTCTGAACATCAAGACGCCAAGTGATAGTTCATGAGCCTGCTTCCACAGAGGCTCCTGAAGCTGAAGACAATCCAGCTGTTGACCCCACCGCAGCTGAAGACATTGGTCCTCACGACAATGTTGAAGATGATGAAGTCCTTCCTCAGATCGAGCACCAGTTGGTATCATCGCCTGTGCTCACGCACACGAACTCATCAGCATTGGTCGTCCTCTGACGCCAACTGCTCAGGATGCATCGTGGGCTGATCACCCACAACGACAAGACACCCCAAGTTCTCCCCAACCACAAGTCACCTCACCCGTGCAAGATGACGATGACTTTGAGGCCCAGCAAACTCCATCTCCGCAAGCGTCGCCAGCATTACGCAGGCTTCGCAAAGGACCAAGGCCCCAAGTCACTCCCACTTGTGCACGTGTCAGAGTCTGAAGCCAAAATGGCTGAAGATATTCCGGCTGCATCAGCCGATGAAGAAGAAGAACCAAGAGTTGAAGTAGAAAGAGTTGCTACACCCCCGTCCCACCAAGATGTTGTTCTCGAGGAGAACGTGTCCGACCCTCCAGCTTCTGAAGTGGAGGTTAACAATCCTGAGGCGGCCACCAACATCAACACTGAAGCCAATGACGTTGTCATGGCTGAAGCTAATGTGGTGCCTGAAGCTATGCGGTGCCAGAAGTGCAAGCACCTGAAGCCACTGCAGCGCCCGAAGCCAATACTGAAGCACCTGAAGCCAATGTGGCCCCTGAAGCCCATATCAACGACAATGTCAATGCTCCTGTACCCCCTCCAAGACCTCATACAATTGAGCTGGCATTTGATCGTGGTCAGCCTGTTATGGTCCGATGGCCCATTCTGGTTCCTCCACCTGCTGCGGGTCCACAATTTGACTATCATGTCGAGCACAGACCTCCCGTCCAGAAGCCCAAGCCAAGACTTCCACGATTCCCAGGCACTGCAACTTCACCTGGGGTCTTCAATGTGAATGGCTTCGTGGCACACAACACCTTCTTCAACAGCGCCAAGAACCCTTACACCAAACCTCGCATTTCATCAGATCGGTTCTGGAGCTATCAGCAGCGCAGCTACTATTCCTGCGTCTTATACAATCAAGGGCGCATATTTCCACATATGCGTCTCGACACTGAAGCTATAGCTGGCCTGCCCTGCCTTGAAGAAGCGTTGGATTGCTTCAGAGACGCTGGACTCCTGCAGTTTGTCACAGATAAGGAACACTGGAATGAAGAGCTTCTGCTACAGTTCTATGCAACTCTTCACATTCGAGGCTACAACAGGGATCCAAAGACTTGGGTCCTTGAGTGGATGACAGGCAATGTCCATCATGAAGCCAAAGCTCTTGATATCATTGAGCTCACAGGCCTGCCCACTCCTGGTGAATACTATGAACCAGGTTGTCAACAACACCAGAATGCTTTGGAGAGCATTTTTCAGAAGCCAGAACCCAACATGAGCCAAATGTTGAGCATGATGAAGCCTTTGCCTCACGACGCTGACTACCCATCTGAATTCTTTGTTGAAGACCTAGAGTATCTGCCTCGCACCATTTATCATATCATCAGAAAAACTCTATGGCCTGTCAAAGGACATTCATCTGCAGCGAAGCTTGAAGGAGCAATGAAGACTTTGGTTTTCTATATCTTCAATGGCATCAGCTTCAATGCTCAAGACTTCTTCATCAGGCAGTTGGCTGCATCTGGCTCCGACATTTTTGGTCTGAAGTTCTATGCTCCATGGGTAATGCGCCTTATCAAGCTTCACTCTGCCTCAACTATCAGCCGTCTGCGCGCAATCATCTTGTTCTTGCCAGAGGTTGATCTGTCTGTTGAAGCTATTTACCCAGAGCCTGCTAAGGATCCCATTTATCTTCACAATGCTGATCACCAAAGCTTCACCCAGCCCATTGAAGGAGTTCAGGCAGTCTCGCGTGTTTATCCCTTGGCTGGCAACACACGTGCCCCTCGTGCTCAAACTGACGCCACTGGTAAGCACCATTGCGCAAAGGCCTCAAGGCGATCTCGTGTTCTCAATGACCGAGAGCTTCTCGTCGCGCTACACCAGAACAGGACAAGCATCACAACTGGCTTAAGCGTCAGATGCAAAGCCTCTTGGTGGATGTCAACCGCATTCGCAATCTTGCCACCAAGAATGCCTTTGTTACTCATGAAACCTGTCGGAGGTCTGGAAGAGTTTGACATTGCTTAGTGCTGAAGCTGATCTGCAGGACGATGGCTTCACCGAAAGATTCAAGTTTGACTCAACTCCTCCAAGGAATGCTCACTTGCGTCGGACTCCCTCACTTGAAGACTCTGACTATTCGTCCTCAGCTGCGACAGTGAATGCCAGAGTCATCGATGACCAAGATGATGCAACTTCACCTCCTCCAACTTCAGCGCGTGTCGACACTGCACCAAGTTCTTCTGCACCACCGGACCTCAACGACGACCCTGCTGCCTCGCCTGCACCTCATGGGAACGAGTAGGCGCTCTATGTCTTCAAACCTTTTTGGTCCTTACTGACAAAAGGGGGAGAAGCATATGAGTTGATAGTCTTCAAGCGGGTCCATATGGGTGGTTGCTTTACTTTTGCTACTTTTGCCAAGTGCTTACAACTCTTGCTTTTCGATACATTTGGTTCTTTGAGTTGTAACACTTAAACTCGATGGTCGTCTGCTACTTATTTGCTATTCTGTGATGCGATGATAAATTCCGCATGTGCGATGATAACTTCCGCACTTAGGTCATTTTGCAGACGTCCATTTTTCATTATGCATGTCATTATCTTGTTACATCAAATCATGCATGATAAATTGTCATCATAAGTTGAAGAGGATCTCCACAAGTACAACCTGCCATGTGCATTTGCATTCCAAAAGCAAATTACTTATATGCACATCTTCAGGGGGAGCCTTTGCCACTGATGAAGACAATACCCTATCCTTTACAATTTCACATATTTTTCCCCGTTGAAAACTTCAACCAGTTTGTCATCAATCACCAAAAGGGGGGAGATTGTAAGTGCATCTAGTGCCACCCCTAGTTGGTTTTGGAGTATTGACGACAAACCTGGTTGAGGGACTAATGTGTTTGTGAGAATTACAGGATAACATAGGTAGAAGTCCCTCGTTGATTCGGTTTTCCTACCAGAGATGACCCCTAAAAATGTATGAAGACATTGAAGTCAAAGGTGGTATGTTGAAGACATTCACATTGAAGACTATGACAAGAGAAGACATCTCACGTGATAGATCTTTCGTAGTTCTTTTTCTTTTGGTTGGTTGTCTTTTTTTTCTTAATTAGATTCTGTCCTTGCTTTTGGTATTGCATTTTGTTTTTTAAGATTTAGTGTTTGTTTTTCTTCTTCTTGTGAGTTCATAGTAACCACTGATCTTTGTAATTGGTGTTTCATGTTGTAACCAGTCAGAATTGATCTGAAAAAAGTATTAGTGGAATATATATAATTGTTGCCTGTTTTTTTAAAATTTTTTCTAAATATCCTATCTTTCGAGCTGAGATATTATGAGGCAAATCTTGTATCCAAAGTTGGATAAGTCGGCTTTGCTTGTAGCCCAAGTAAAGTTGCCGTGTGTGTTTGAAATCTTGACCGTTGGAACACGTGTCAGTTCCTTAGTGACCCAGGGTCATTTCGGACAAATCAGGTCGGGTTGCCTAGTGGCTATAAATAGCCCACCCCCTACACCATAAATTGGTGGCTGCTCAGAGTTAGTGCACGGCTTTTGTCGTTTGATAGCAACCCACCTCGAAGCCTTTGAGAGAGAAATCCTTGCGAGGACAAAGCCCTAAACACCCAGAGCCAAAGAGTGTTAGGCATCACTGAAGTCTTCCTGTATGTGTGATCTGAAGACTTGTTACACTTGAGGACTGTGAATCCTCCAGCCGGTTAGGTGTCACGTTCTGAGCATCCAAGAGTCATTGTGGATCGCCAGTGAACGAAGTCTGTGAAGGTTTGGAAGTCTACCTTGAAGACTTACCAGAGTGATTGAGTGAGGACTGGGTGTCCTTAGCTCAAGGGGAATAAGGTGAAGACGCGGTCTTCTGAGTTGAATCTCAGCCTCCCTAACCAGACGTACAGTTGTCACAGCAACTGGAACTGGTCCAACAAATCATTGTCTTCAACGAGCCACTGGTTCTATCCTTCCCATCTCTTTATTTGCAGATTGGTCCTTGTGAAGTCATTGCCTGTTTGCATTATCTATTTGTCTTCACTGTGACTGCTTGTTCTGATTGGCTTCATACTATCTCAAACTATGGCTTGTTAGTGTATACTGTTGTGCTGCTATTAGTCTTTGTGCTTTCATTTCATTGAATACTTGACTATGGCTTGCTTAGTGTAGTCTACCTTCCGCTGCATGGTAATAGGTTTATTTCTATCGTTTGTCTTCGAAACTTCCATGTTTTGAAGCTTCATAATAATGTGGCCTATTTCACATCCTCTCTCTTAGTGTTGATCAACTGAGCACCTGTTTTCCTCTGCATAGTTGCCAATACTACTCAGGTGACCAGAAAGTGCTTTATTTCTACTTTAGGGGCTCTGTGTAGAGACGAAAGCAAGTGCCCACAAAAGTTAGATAAATGTGAAGCTCTTGAGCGTGTGAGAGGACCTGGAATGTTGATGTCGCTGATGATTTTCTCAATTTGCACTTCATTTGCAACGCGAGGATGAGCGGGTTGTCATTGAGGAATTTGATCAGCATTTTCTTCAGCACCATTTTCCTCAGGTGCATCAGCATGACATTCTTCATGTTCTGGAATGACTTCTAGTCAGATCTTCAGTAGGAATGACATCCTCAGTAGCCTTGAACTTAATTAGATTCCTCAGGAGGTATTTGTCTGTCCTGGAAAAATTGTAGCTCTCTCTTGAGTCATTAGTCTCACGAGCCACGATCATGATACGTCCATTTTGCATCATGCTTTTATATCGATATTTATTGCATTATGGGCTGTTATTACACATTATGTCACAATACTTATGCCTATTCTCTCTTATTTTACAAGGTTTACATAAAGAGGGAGAATGCCGGCAGCTGGAATTCTGGGCTGGAAAAGGAGCAAATATTAGAGACCTATTCTGCACAACTCCAAAAGTCCTGAAACTTCACGGAAGAGTTTTCAGAATATATAAAAAATATAAGCGAAGAGATTCACCAGGGGGCACACCCTGCCCACGAGGGTGGGGGCGCGCCCTCCGGTGGCCATCTTCTGCTATATGAAGTCTTTTGATGGATAATATCATAATAAGCCATAGTCCATCTTCTCGGATGAAATTCTCATCCGCTGCACTGAGGGAAAAGCACACTCGGAATCTTTTTTTTTTTTTTTTTTTTTTTTTTTTTCTTTTTTTTTTTTTTTTTTTTTTTTTTTTTTTTTTTTTTTTTTTTTTTTTTTTTTTTTTTTTTTTTTCTTTTTTTTTTTTTTTTTTTTTTTTTTTTTTTTTTTTTTTTTTTTTTTTTTTTTTTTTTTTTTTTTTTTTTTTTTTTTTTTTTTTTTTTTTTTTTTTTTTTTTTTTTTTTTTTTTTTTTATTTTTTTTTTTTTTTTTATTTTTTTTGAGGAAAAAATCATAAGCCAGATTCGGGACGACTCTGCCGCCACGAGGCGGAACCTTGGCGGAACCAATCTAGGGCTCTGGCGGAGCTGTTCTGCCGGGGAAACTTCCCTCCGGAGGGGGAAATCATCGCCATCGTCATCACCAACGCTCCTCTCATCGGGAGAGGGCAATCTCCATCAACATCTTCATCAGCACCATCTCCTCTCAAAACCCTAGTTCATCTCTTGTATCCAATTCTTGTCTCCAAGTCCGGGATTGGTGCTAGTAGGTTGCTAGTAGTGTTAATTACTCCTTGTAGTTGATGCTAGTTGGTTTAATTGGTGGAAGATCATATGTTCAGATCCTATATGCATATTAATACCCCTCTGATTATGAACATGTTTATGCTTTGTGAGTAGTTACTTTGTTCCTGAGGACATGGGAGAAGTCTTGCTATTAGTAGTCATGTGAATTTGGTATTCGTTCGATATTTTGATGAGATGTATGTTGTCTCTCCTCTAGTGGTGTTATGTGAACGTCGACTACATGACACTTCACCATTATTTGGGCCTAGAGGAAGGCATTGGGAAGTAATAAGTAGATGATGGGTTGCTAGAGTGACAGAAGCTTAAACCCTAGTTTATGCGTTGCTTCGTAAGGGGCTGATTTGGATCCATATGTTTCATGCTATGGTTAGGTTTACCTTAATACTTTTGTTGTAGTTGCGGATGCTTGCAATAGAGGTTAATCATAAGTGGGATGCTTGTCCAAGTAAGGGCAGTACCCAAGCACCGGTCCACCCACATACCAAATTATCAAAGTACCGAACGCGAATCATATGAACATGATGAAAACTAGCTTGACGATATTCCCATGTGTCCTTGGGAGCACTTTTCTCTATATAAGAGTTTGTCCAGGCTTGTCCTTTGCTACAAAAAGGATTGGGCCACCTTGCTGCACTTTATTTACTTTTGTTACTTGTTGCTCGTTACAAATTATCCTATCACAAAACTATCTGTTACCACTTATTTCAGTACTTGCAGAGAATACCTTGCTGGAAACCGCTTATCATTTCCTTCTGCTCCTTGTTGGGTTCGAACACTCTTACTTATCAAAAGGACTACGATAGATCCCCTATACTTGTGGGTATCAAGACTCTTTTCTGGCGCCGTTGCCGGGGAGTGAAGCGCCTTTGGTAGGTGGAATTTGGTAAGGAAAAATTTATATAGTGTGCTGAAATTTACTGTCACTTGTTACTATGGAAAGTAATCCTCTGAGGGGCTTGTTCGGGGTATCTTCACCCCGACCAGTAGAGCAAAGAGTTGCTCCTCAACCTACTGAACCTACTGAAAATGAAAATGTCTGCTTTGAAATTCCTTCGGGTATGATAGAAAAACTGCTAGCTAATCTTTTAGGAGATGGAACAAACATCCTGATGAGCATCTAATATATGTGGATGAAGTTTGTGGATTATTTAAGCTTGCAGGTGTACCCGGAGATGTTGTTAAGAAGAAGGTCTTCCCTTTATCTTTGAAGGGAGATGCATCGACATGGTATAGGCTATGTGATGATATGGGGTCTTGGAATTACAAACGATTGAAATTGGAATTTCATCAGAAGTTTTATCCTATGCATCTTGTTCATCGTGATCGCAATTATATATATAATTTTTGGCCTCGCGAAGGAGAAAGCATCGCTCAAGCTTGGGGGAGGCTTAAATCAATGTTATATTCATGCCCCAATCATGAGCTCTCAAGAGAAATGATTATTCAAAATTTTATGCTCGGCTTTCTGAACAATCGCACCATGCTCGATACTTCTTGTGCTGGCTCTTTTATGATGAAGACTATTGAATTCAAATGGGATTTATTGGAAAGAATTAAACGCAACTCTGAAGATTGGGACCTCGACAAAGGTAAGGAGTCAGGTATGACACCTAGTTTTGATTGTGTTAAATCTTTTATGGATACCGATTTTCCGTAAATTTAGCACTAAATATGGACTTGACTCTGAGATAGTAGCTTCTTTCTGTGAATCTTTTGCTACTTATGTTGATCTCCCCAAGGAGAAGTGGTTTAAATATCATCCTCCCATAGAAGTAAAAGTAGCTGCACCTATTAAAGTTGAAGAAAAGATTGTCACTTATAATGATCCTATTGTTCCTACTGCATATGTTGAGAAACCACCTTTCCCTGTTAGGATAAAGGATCATGCTAAAGCTTCAACTGTGGTTCGTAAAAGCAATATTAAAACTTATACACCTCATGAGCAAATTAAAGTTGAACCTGATATTGCTATTGTTAAAGATCTCTTGTCTGATAATATTGATGGGCATGTCATTCATTTCCTTGATGAAACTGCTAGAATTGCTAAACCTTGTGCTAAAGATAAAAACAGACCGGTGGTAGGCATGCCTGTTATTTCTGTTAAAATAGGAGATCATTGTTATCATGGCTTATGTGATATGGGTGCTAGTGCTAGTGCAATACCTTATTCCTTATACAAAGAAATTATGCATGATATTGCACCTGCTGAGATAGAAGATATTGATGTCACAATTAAACTTGCCAATAGAGATACTATTTCACCAATGGGAATTGTTAGAGATGTTGAAGTCTTGTGTGGGAAAACTAAATATCCTGCTGATTTTCTTGTTCTTGGTTCCCCACAAGATAGCTTTTGTCCCATTATATTTGGTAGACCCTTCTTAAACACTGTTAATGCTACCATAGATTGCAAAAGGGATGTTGTTACTATGTCGGTTTAGATGATATGACTCATGAATTTATTTTCTAAATTTAGTAGACAAACGTA
>NW_024114190.1:0-17224 GCF_003073215.2 Triticum urartu
CGCAACTAAATCATTAGTCACATGGCTTGCAATGCTTATAGTGATGTGCATTACCGAGAGGGCCCAGAGATACCTCTCCGACACTCGGAGTGACAAATCCTAATCTTGATCTATGCCAACTCAACAAACACCATCGGAGACACCTGTAGAGCATCTTTATAATCACCCAGTTACGTTGTGACGTTTGATAGCACACTAAGTGTTCCTCCGGTATTCGGGAGTTGCATAATCTCATAGTCATAGGAACATGTATAAGTCATGAAGAAAGCAATAGCAACAAACTAAACGATCAAGTGCTAAGCTAACGAAATGGGTCAAGTCAATCACATCATTCTCTAATGATGTGATCCCGTTAATCAAATGACAATTCATGTCTATGGCTAGGAAAATTATCCATCTTTGATTCAACTAGCTAGTCAAGTAGAGGCATACTAGTGACACTCTGTTTGTCTATGTATTCACACATGTACTAAGTTTCCGGTTAATACAATTCTAGCATGAATAATAAACATTTATCATGATATAAGGAAATAAATAATAACTTTATTATTGCCTCTAGGGCATATCTTCATGCTTTGCATATGACTTCGTTCTTTAGGTGGTATTGGGTCACTATTGGGCGATGTGTTACTAATCTTGGTGTTAATCACATTCAGTCTCATGGCGTGACGGAGTAACTACGACTTAGTGAACTTGACATCTAGTGCAAGTGGGAGACTCTGAAGGAAATATGCCCTAGAGGCAATAATATAAAGTCTATTATTTTTTCCTTATATCGTGATAAATGTTTATTATTCATGCTAGAATTGTATTAACCGGAAACTTAGTACATGTGTGAATACATAGACAAACAGAGTGTCACTAGTATGCCTCTACTTGACTAGCTAGTTGAATCAAAGATGGTAATTTTCCTAGCCATAGACATGAATTGTCATTTGATTAACGGGATCACATCATTAGAGAATGATGTGATTTACTTGACCCATTTCGTTAGCTTAGCACTTGATCGTTTAGTTTGTTGCTATTGCTTTCATCTCATACTGTACATGATCCAATACACCCAAAGGGTTTACTAGAGTCAATAATCTAGTTCACATCGCTATGTGATTAACACCCAAAGAGTACTAAGGTGTGATCATGTTTTGCTTGTGAGAGAAGTTTAGTCAATGGGTCTGCCACATTCAGATCCGTAAGTATTTTGCAAATTTCTATGTCAACAATGCTCTGCACGGAGCTACTCTAGATAAATGCTCCCACTTTCAATATGTATCCAGATCGAGACTCAGAGTCATCCAGATCGGTGTCAAAGCTTGCATCGACGTAACTCTTTACGTCGAACTCTTTATCACCTCCATAACCGAAAAATATTTCCTTAGTCCTCTAAGGATAATTTTGACCAATGTCCAGTGATCTACTCCTAGATCACTATTGTACTCCCTTGCCAAACTCAGGGAAGGGTATACAATAGGTCTGGTACATAGCATGACATACTTTATAGAACCTATGGCTGAGGCATAGGGAATGACTTTCATTCTCTCTCTATCTTCTGCCGTGGTCGGGTTTTGAGTCTTACTCAACTGCACACCTAGCAACACAGGCAAGAACTCCTTCTTTGATTATTCCATTTTGAACTACTGCAAAATCTTGTCAAGGTATGTACTCATTGAAAAAAACTTATCAAGCGTCTTGATCTATCTCTATAGATCTTGATGCTCACTATGTAAGCAGCTTCACCGAGGTCTTTCTTTGAAAAACTCCTTTCAAATACTCCTTTATGCTTTCCATAAAATTCTACATTATTTCCGATCAACAATATGTCATTCACATATACTTATCAGAAATGTTGTAGTGCTCCCACTCACTTTCCTGTAAATACAGGTTTCACCGCAAGCTTGTATAAAACTATATGCTTTGATCAACTCATCAAAGCGTATATTCCAACTCCGAGATGCTTGCACCAGTCCATAGATGGATCGCTGGAGCTTGCATATTTAGTTAACACCTTTAGGATCGACAAAACCTTCTAGTTGCATCGTATACAACTCTTCTTTAATAAATCCATTAAGGAATGAAGTTTTGTTTATCCATTTGCCAGATTTCATAAAATGCGGCAATTGCTAACATGATTCGGACAGACTTAAGCATAGATACGAGTGACAAACTCTCATCGTAGTCAACACCTTGAACTTGTCGAAAACCTTTTTCGACAATTCTAGCTTTGTAGATAGTAACACTACTATCAGCGTCCGTCTTCCTCTTGAAGATCCATTTATTTTCTATGGCTTGCCGATCATCGGGCGAAATCCATCAAAGTCCATACTTTGTTCTCCATACATGGATCCCATCTCAGATTTCATGGCCTCAAGCCATTTCGCGGAATCCGGGCTCATCATCGCTTCCTCATAGTTCGTAGGTTCGTCATGGTCAAGTAACATAACCTCCAGAACAGGATTACCGTACCACTCCGTGCGGATCTTACTCTGGTTGACCTATGAGGTTTCGGTAGTAACTTGATCTGAAGTTACATGATCATCATCATTAGCTTCCTCACTAATTGGTGTAGGAGTCACACGAACAATTTCTGTGATGAACTACTTTCCAATAAGGGAGCAGGTACAATTACCTCATCAAGTTCTACTTTCCTCCCACTCACTTCTTTCGAGAGAAACTCCTTCTCTAGAAAGGATCCATTCTTAGCAACGAATGTCTTGCCTTCGGATCTGTGAAAGAAGGTGTACCCAACAGTCTCCTTTGGGTATCCTATGAAGACACATTTCTCCGATTTGGGTTCGAGCTTATCAGGTTGAAGCTTTTTCACATAAGCATCGCAGCCCCAAACTTTAAGAAACGACAACTTTGGTTTCTTGCCAAACCACAGTTCATAAGGTGTCGTCTCAACGGATTTAGATGGTGTCATACTTAACGTGAATGCAGACATCTCTAAAGCATAACCCCAAAACGATAGTGATAAATCAGTAAGAGACATCATAGATCGCACCATATCAAGTAAAGTACGATTACGACGTTCGGACACACCATTATGTTGTGGTGTTCTGGATGGCGTGAGTTGCGAAACTATTCCGCATTGTTTCAAATGAAGACCAAACTCGTAACATAAATATTCTCCTCCACGATCAGATCGTAGAAACTTTATTTTCTTGTTACGATGATTTTCCACTTCACTCTGAAATTCTTTGAACTTTTCAAATGTTTCAGACTTATTTTTCATCAAGTAGATATACCCATATCTGCTTAAATCATCTGTGAAGGTGAGAAAATAACGATACCCGCTGCGAGCCTCAACATTCATCGGACCACATACATCAGTATGTATGATTTCCAATAATTCGGTGGCTCGCTCCATTGTTCCAGAGAACGGAGTCTTAGTCATCTTTCCCATGAGGCATGGTTCACAAGCATCAAGTGATTCATAATCAAGTGATTCCAAAAGCCCATCAGCATGGAGTTTCTCAATCGATTTACACCAATATGACCTAAACGGCAGTGCCACAAATAAGTTGCACTATCATTATTAACTTTGCATCTTTTGGCTTCAATATTATGAATATGTGTATCACTACGATCGAGATCCAACAAACTATTTTCAGTGGGTGTATGACCATCGAAAGGTTTTATTCATGTAAACAGAACAACAATTATTCTCCGACTTTAAATGAATAACCATATTGCAATAAACATGAGCAAATCATATTCATGCTCAACGCAAACACCAAATAACATTTATTTAGGTTCAACACTAATCCCGAAAGTATAGGGAGTGTGCGATGATGATCATATCAATTGGAACTACTTCCAACACACATCGTCACTTCACCCTTAACTAGTCTCTGTTCATTCTGCAACTCCCGTTCCGAGTTACTAATCTTTATCAACTGAACTAGTATCAAATACAGAGGGGTTGCCATAAGCACTAGTAAAGTACACAGCAATAACATGTATATCAAATATACCTTTGTTCACTTTTCCATCCTTCTTATCCGCCAAATACTTGGGGCAGTTCTGCTTCCAGTGACCAGTCCCTTTGCAGTAGAAGCACTTAGTCTCAGGCTTAGGTCTAGACTTGGGCTTCTTCACTTGAGCAGCAACTTGCGTTCTTATTTGAAGTTCCCCTTCTTCCCTTTGCCCTTTTCTTGAAACTAGTGGTCTTGTCAACCATCAACATTTGATGCTTTTCTTGATTTCTACCTTCGTCGATTTCAGCATCACGAAGAGCTTGGAATCGTTTCTGTTATCCCTTGCATATTATAGTTCATCACGAAGTTCCAGTAACTTGGTGATAGTGACTAGAGAACTATGTCAATCACTATCTTATCTGGAAGATTAACTTCCACTTGATTCAAGTGATTGTAGTACTCAGACATTCTGAGCACATGCTCACTAGCTGAGCTATTCTCCTCCATCTTGTAGGCCAAGTACTTGTTAAAGGTCTCATACCTTTCGACATGGGCATGAGACTGAAATACTAATTTCAACTCTTGGAACATCTCATATGCTCCGTGGCGTTCAAAACGTATTTGAAGCCCCGATTCTAAGCCGTAAAGCATGGTGCACTAAACTATCAAGTAGTCATCATATCGAGCTTGCTAAACATTCATAACGTCTGCATCTGCTCCTGCAATCGGTCTGTCACCTAGTGGTGCATCAAGGACATAATTCTTCTGTACAACAATGAGGATAATCCTCAGATCACGGATCCAATCCGCATAATTGCTACTAACATTTTTCAACTTATATTTCTCTAGGAACATATAAAAATAAACGAGGGAGCTACATCGCGAGCTATTGATCTACAACATAGATATGCTAATACTACCTGGACTAAGTTCATGCTAAATTAAAGTTCAATTAATCAAATTACTTAAGAACTCCCACATAGATAGACACCCCTCTAATCATCTAAGTGATCAATGATCCATATCAACTAAACCATGTCCGATCATCACGTGAGATGGAGTAGTTTTCAATGGTGAACATCACTATGTTGATAATATCTACTATATGATTCACGCTCGACCTTTCGGTCTCGGTGTTCCGAGGCCACATCTGCATATGCTAGGCTCGTCAAGTTTAACCTGAGTATTCTGCGTGTGCAAAACTGGCTTGCACCCGTTGTATGTGAACGTAGAGCTTATCACACCTGATCATCACGTGGTGTCTCGGCACAATGAACTTTCGCAATGGTGCATACTTAGGGAGAACACTTGTACCTTGAAATTTAGTGAGAGATCATCTTATAATGCTACCTCGAACTAAGCAAAATAAGATGCATACAGGATAAACATCACATGCAATCAATATAAGTGATATGATATGGCCATCTTCATCTTGTGCTTTGATCTCCATCTCCAAAGCACCGTCATGATCACCATCGTCACTGGCGCGACACCTTGATCTCCATCGTAACATCGTTGTCGTCTCGCTAACTATTGCATCTACGACTATCGCTACCGCTTAGTGATAAAGTAAAGCAATTACATGGCGATTGCATTTCATACAATAAAGCAACAACCATATGGCCCCTGCCAGTTGCCGATAACTTTGTTACAAAACATGATCATCTCATACAATAAAATTTAGCATCATGTCTTGACCATATCATATCACAACATGCCCTGCAAAAACAAGTTAGACGTCCTCTACTTTGTTGTTGCAAGTTTTACGTGGCTGCTACGGGCTGAGCAAGAACCGTTCTTATCTACGCATCAAAACCACAATGATTTTTCGTCAAGTATGTGCTGTTTTAACCTTCAACAAGGACCGGGTGTAGCCACACTCGATTCAACTAAAGTTGGAGAAACTAACACCCGCCAGCCACCTGTGTGCGAAGCACGTCGGTAGAACCAGTCTCGCGTAAGCGTACGCGTATTGTCGGTCTGGGCCGCTTCATCCAACAATACCGCCGAATTAAAGTATGACATGCTGGTAAGTAGTACGACCGGGTGTAGCCACACTCGATTCAACTAAAGTTGGAGAAACTAACACCCGCCAGCCACCTGTGTGCGAAGCACGTCGGTAGAACCAGTCTCGCGTAAGCGTACGCGTATTGTCGGTTGGGCCGCTTCATCCAACAATACCGCCGAATCAAAGTATGACATGCTGGTCAGCAGTATGACTATTATCGCCCACAACTCACTTGCGTTCTACTCGTGCATATAACGTCTACGCATAAACTTGGCTCTGATACCACTGTTGGGGAACGTAGTAATTTCAAAAAAATTCCTACGCACACGCAAGATCATGGTGATGCATAGCAATGAGAGGGGAGAGTGTTGTCTACGTACCCTCATAGACCGTAAGCGGAAGTGTTATGACAACGCGGTTGATGTAGTCGTACGTCTTCACGATCGACCGATCCTAGCACCGATGGTACGGCACCTCCACGGACTGCACATGTTCAGCTCGGCGACGTCCCACGAACTCACGATCCAGTAGAGCTTCGAGGGAGAGCTTCGTCAGCACGACGGCGTGAGGACAATGATGATGAAGTTACCGACGTAGGGCTTCGCCTAAGCACCGCTACGATATGACCGAGGTGGATTATGGTGGAGGGGGGCACCGCACACGGCTAAAAGATAAACTAATCAACTTGTGTGTCTATGGGGTGCCCCCTCCCCCGTATATAAAGGAGTGGAGGAGGGGGAGGGCTGGCCCTCTACTATGCGCGCCCTGGGGAGTCCTACTCCCACTGGGAGTAGGATTCCCCCCTTCCAGGCAGTAGGAGTAGGAGAGAAGGAAGGGGAGGAGAGAGGGAAGGAAGGGGGCTGCCCCTCCACCCAATTCGGATTGGGCTAGGGGGGTGCACCTCTTGAGCACTGTGTTGGATTTTCCCTTGAAGAGGAAAGGGTGGTGCAGTAAAGCAGTGTAAGTATTTCCCTCGGTTTTTGAGAACCAAGGTATCAATCCAGTAGGAGACCACGCGCGAGTCACCTCGTACCTACACAAACAAATAAGAACCTCAACCAACCACGATAAAGGGGTTGTCAATCCCTTCACGGCCACTTGCAAGAGTGAGATCTGATAGAGATGATAATAATAAGATAATATTTTTGGTACTTTTATGATATAGATTGAAAGTAAAAGATAGCAAAATAAAATAGATTGGAAACTTATATGATGGAGAATAGACCCGGGGCCATAGGTTTCACTAGTGGCTTCTCTCAAGATAGCATAATATTACCGTGGTGAACAAATTACTGTCGAGCAATTGATAGAAAAGCAAATAATTATGAGGAATATCTAGTTTGATCATGTATATAGGCATTCACGTCCGTAGACAAGTAGACCGAATATCTGCATCTACTACTATTACTCCCACACATCGGACCGCTATCCAGCATGCATCTAGAGTATTTAAGTTCATAAGAACAGAGTAACGCCTTAAGCAAGATGACATGATGTAGAGGGGATAAACTCATGGCCAATATTATAAACCCCATCTTGTTATCCTCGATGGCAACAATACAATACGTGCCTTGCTGCCCCTACTGTCACTGGGAAAGGACACCGCAAGATGGAACCCAAAGCTAAGCACTTCTCCCATTGCAAGAAAGATCAATCTAGTAGGCCAAACCAAAACTGATAATTCGAAGAGACTTGCAAAGATAAACCAATCATACATAAAAGAATTCAGAGAAGATTACAAATAGTTTCATAGATAACTTGATCATAAACCCACAATTCATCGGATCTCGACAAACACACCGCAAAAGAAGATTACATCGAATAGATCTCCAAGAGAATCAAGGAGAACTTTGTATTGAGATCCAAAGAGAGAGAAGAAGCCATCTAGCTACTAGCTATGGACCCGAAGGTCTAAGATAAACTTACTCACACATCATCGGAGGGGCCATGGAGTTGATGTAGAGGCCCTCCGTGATCAATGCCCCCTCCGGGAGCTCCGGAAAAGGCCCCAAGATGGGATCTCTTGGGTACAGAAGGTTGCGGCGGTGGAAATAGGGTTTCGTGTGCTCCTGGATGTTTGCGGGTATATGGATATATATATATATAGGAGGAAGAAGTAGGTCGGTGGAGCAACGAGGGGCCCACGAGGGTGGAGGGCACGCCCAGGGGTGGGCCCCCCTGCCTCGTGGCCTCCTCGATTGTTTCTTGACGTCCACTCCAAGTCTCCTGGATCACGTTTGTTCCAAAAATAATACGCCCGAAGGTTTCATTCCGTTTGGACTCCGTTTGATATTCCTTTTCGGCGAAAAACCTAAAATAGGAAAAAACAGCAATTTGGGTTGGGCCTCCGGTTAATAGGTTAGTCCCAAAATAATATAAAAGTGTAAAAATAAGCCCATTAACATCCAAAATAGATAATATAATAGCATGGAACAATCAAGAATTATAGATACGTTGGAGTCGTATCAAGCATTCCCAAGCTTAATTCCTGCTTGTCGTCGAGTAGGTAAATGATAAAAACAGAATTTTTGATGTGGAATGCTTCCTAACATATTTCTCAATGTAATTTTTCTTTATTGTGGAATGAATGTTCATATCCGAAAGATTCAAGATAAAATTTTAATATTGACATAGAAATAATAATACTTCAAGTATACTAACTAAGCAATCGTGTCTTGTCAAAATAACATGGCCAAAGAAAGTTATCCCTACAAAATCATATAGTCTGGCTATGTTCTATCTTCATCACACAAAATATTAAATCATGCAAAACCCCGATGACAAGCCAAGCAATTGTTTAATACTTTTGATGTTCTCAAACTTTTTCAATCTTCACGCAATACATGAGCGTGAGCCATGGATATAGCACTATGTGGAATAGAATGGTGGTTGGAGAGGACAAAAAAGGAGAAGATAGTCTCACATCAACTAGGTGTATCAACGGGCTATGGAGATGCCCATTATAGATATCAATGTGAGTGAGTAGGGATTGCCATGCAACGGATGCACTAGAGCTATAAGTGTATGAAAGCTCAACAAAAGAAACTAAGTGGGTGTGCATCCAACTTGCTTGCTCACGAAGACCTAGGGCAATTTGAGGAAGCCCATCATTGGAATATACAAGCCAAGTTCTATAATGTAAAATTCCCACTAGTTTATGAAAGTGACAACATAGGAGACTCTCTATCATGAAGATCATGGTGCTACTTTGAAGCACAAGTGTGGAAAAAGGATAGTAACATTGTCCCTTCTCTCTTTTTCTCTCATTTCATTTTTTTTTTATTTGGGCCTTTTTTCTTTTGGCCTCTTTTTCTCCGGAGTCTCATCCCGACTTGTGGGGGAATCATAGTCTCCATCATCCTTTCCTCACTGGGACAATGCTCTAATAATGATGATCATCACACTTTTTTTACTTACAACTCAAGAATTACAACTCAATACTTAGAACAAAATATGACTCTATGTGAATGCCTCCGGGTGTACCGGGATATGCAATGAATCATGAGTGACATGTATGAAAAATTATGAACGGTGGCTTTGCCACAAATACGATGTCAACTACATGATCATGCAAGCAATATGATAATGATGAAGCGTGTCATAAAACGGAACGGTGGAAAGTTGCATGGCAATATATCTCGGAATGGCTATGGAAATGCCATAATAGGTAGGTATGGTGGCTGTTTTGAGGAAGGTATATGGTGGGTTTATGGTACCGGCGAAAGTTGCGCGGATACTAGAGAGGCTAGCAATGTGGAAGGGTGAGAGTGCGTATAATCCATGGACTCAACATTAGTCATAAAGAACTCACATACTTATTGCAAAAATCTATTAGTTATCGAAACAAAGTACTACGCGCATGCTCCTAGGGGGATAGATTGGTAGGAAAAGACCATCGCTCGTCCCCGACCGCCACTCATAAGGAAGGCAATCAATAAATAAATCATGCTCCGACTTCATCACATAACGGTTCACCATACGTGCATGCTACGGGAATCACAAACTTCAACACAAGTATTTCTCAAATTCACAACTACTCAACTAGCATGACTCTAATATCACCATCTCCATATCTCAAAACAATCATCAAGTATCAAACTTCTCTTAGTATTCAATGCACTTATGAAAGTTTTTATTATGCCTAAAAGCAAATTGCCATGTTGTTCTAAAGGACTCTCAAAATAATATAAGTGAAGCATGAGAGATCAATTATTTCTATAAAATAGAACCACCGCCGTGCTCTAAAAGATATAAGTGAAGCACTAGAGCAAAAACTATATAGCTCAAAAGATATAAGTGAAGCACATAGAGTATTCTAATAAATTCCAATTCATGTGTGTCTCTCTCAAAAGGTGTGTACAGCAAGGATGATTGTGGTAAACTAAAAAGCAAAGACTCAAATCATACAAGACGCTCCAAGCAAAACACATATCATGTGGCGAAATAAAAATATAGCTCCAAGTAAAGTTACCGATGAACGAAGACAAAAGAGGGGATGCCTTCCGGGGCATCCCCAAGCTTAGGCTTTTGGTGTCCTTGGATTTACCTTGGGGTGCCTGGGCATCCCCAAGCTTAGGCTCTTGCCACTCCTTGTTCCATAATCCATCAAATCTTTACCCAAAACTTGAAAACTTCACAACACAAAACTTAACAGAAAATCTCGTGAGCTCCGTTAGCGAAAGAAAACAAAACACCACTTCAAGGTACTGTAATGAACTCATTATTTATTTATATTGGTGTTAAACCTACTGTATTCCAACTTCTCTATGGTTTATAAACTCTTTACTAGCCATAGATTCATCAAAATAAGCAAACAACACACGAAAAACAGAATCTGTCAAAAACAGAACAGTCTGTAGTAATCTGTAACTAACGCAAACTTCTGGAACCCCAAAAATTCTAAAATAAATTGCTGGACGTGAGGAATTTATCTATTAATAATCTTCAAAAATAATTAACTAAATAGCACTCTCCAATAAAAAATGGCAGCAATTCTCGTGAGCGCTAAAGTTTCTGTTTTTTACAGCAAGATCAAAAAGACTTTCCCCAAGTCTTCCCAACGGTTCTACTTGGCACAAACACTAATTAAACACAAAAAACACAACCAAAACAGAGGCTAGATAAATTATTTATTACTAAACAGGAGCAAAAATCAAGGAATAAAAATAAAATTGGGTTGCCTCCCAACAAGCGCTATCGTTTAACGCCCCTAGCTAGGCATAAAAGCAAGGATAGATCTAGGTATTGCCATCTTTGGTAGGCAATCCATAAGTGGCTCTCATAATAGATTCATATGGTAATTTAATTTTCTTTCTAGGGAAGTGTTCCATGCCTTTCCTTAATGGAAATTGGAATCTTAATATTCCCTTCCTTCATATCAATAATTGCACCAATCGTTCTAAGGAAAGGTCTACCAAGAATAATAGGACATGAAGGATTGCAATCTATATCAAGAACAATGAAATCTACGGGCACATAATTCCTATTTGCAACAATAAGAACATCATTAATTTTCCCATAGGTTTCTTAATAGTGGAATCCGCAAGGTGCAAGTTTAAAGAACAATCATCAAAAATTCACGGAAACCTAGCAAATCACACAAAGTTTTTGGAATCGTGGAAACACTAGCACCCAAATCACACAAAGCATAGCACTCATGATCTTTAATTTTAATTTTAATTGTAGGTTCCCACTCATCATAAAGTTTTCTAGGGATAGAAACTTCCAACTCAAGTTTTTCTTCATAAGATTGCATCAAAGCATCAACGATATGTTTAGTAAAAGCTTTATTTTGACTATAAGCATGAGGAGAATTTAGCACGGATTGCAACAAGGAAATACAATCTATCAAAGAGCAATTATCATAATTAAATTCCTTGAAATCCAAGATAGTGGGTTCGTTGCTATTAAAGTTTTAACCTCTTCAATCCCACTTTTAAATTTTTGCATCAAGATCTAAAAACTCTGAATTTTTGGGACGCCTTCTAACTAAAGTTGACTCATCTCCAGTCCCATCATTATCAAGATTCATATTGCAAAACAAGATTTAATAGGGGACACATCAATCACTTTTAGATCTTCATCCTTATTATCATGAAAACTAGAAGAACACGCTTTCACAAAGCAATCTTTCTTAGCACGCATCCTAGCGGTTCTTTCTTTGCACTCATCAATGGAAATTCTCATGGCTTTGAGAGACTCATTGATATCATGCTTAGGTGGAATAGATCTAAGTTTCAAAGAATCAACATCAAGAGAAATTCTATCCACGTTCCTAGCCAACTCATCAATCTTAAGCAATTTTTCTTCAATCAAAGCATTGAAACTCTTTTGCGAAGTAATAAATTCTTTAATACTAGATTCAAAATCAGAGGGCATCTTATTATAATTTCCATAAGAATTGTTGTAGGAATTACCATAATTATTAGAGGAATTACTAGGAAACGGCCTAGGATTAAAATTACCTCTATACGCGTTGTTCCTACCAACAAAATTCACATCCATAGATTCATTATTATTCTCAATCAAAGTAGACAAAGGCATATCATTAGGATCAGTAGGAGCACTCTTATTAGCAAACAATTTCATAAGTTCATCCATCTTTCCACTCAAAACATTAATCTCTTCAATTGCATGCACCTTTTTACTAGTAGATCTTTCAGTGTGCCATTGAGAATAATTAACCATAATATTATCTAGGAGTTTGGTAGCTTCTCCTAAAGTGATTTCCATAAAAGTGCCTCCCGCGGCCGAATCTAAAAGATTTCTAGAAGCAAAATTCAATCCGGCAATAATTTTTGTATAATCATCCATAAAATTCAAACCATGTGTAGGGCAATTACGAATCATTAATTTCATCCTCTCCCAAGCTTGTGCAACATGTTCATGATCAAGTTGCTTAAAATTCATAATATCATTTCTAAGAGAGATGATCTTAGCGGGAGGAAAATACTTAGAGATAAAAGCATCTTTGCACTTATTCCATGAATCAATACTATTTTTAGGCAAAGACGAAAACCAAGCTTTAGCACGATACTCTAAGAGAAAACGGAAATAGCTTCAAGTTTAACAATATCATTCCACATCTTTCTTCTTTTGCATATCACACAAATCAACAAAGTTGTTTAGATGGGTAGCGGCATCTTCACTAGGAAGGCCAGAAAACGGATCTTTCATGACAAGATTCAGCAAAGCAGTATTAATTTCACAAGATTCAGCATCGATAAGAGGAGCAATCGGAGTGCTAATAAAATCATTATTGTTGGTATTGGCAAAGTCACACAATTTAGTATTATCTTGAGCCATCGTGACAAGCAAGCAATCCAACACACAAGCAAACAAGAAAAGCAAAAGAGGCAAATTGAAAAAGAGAAGGGGAACGGAAAAAGAGGGCGAATAAAACGGCAAGGGTGAAGTGGGGAGAGGAAAACGAGAGGCAAATGGCAAATAATGTAATGCGAAGGATAAGAGTTGTGATGGGTACTTGGTATGTCTTGACTTGGCATAGATCTCCCCGGCAAGGCGCCAGAAATCCTTCTTGCTACCTCTTGAGCACTGCGTTGGTTTTCCCTTGAAGAGGAAAGGGTGGTGCAGTAAAGCAGTGTAAGTATTTCCCTCAGTTTTTGAGAACCAAGGTATCAATCCAGTAGGAGACCACGCGCGAGTCACCTCGTACCTACACAAACAAATAAGAACCTCGCAACCAACGCGATAAAGGGGTTGTCAATCCCTTCACGGCCACTTGCAAGAGTGAGATCTGATAGAGATGATAATAATAAGATAAATATTTTTGGTATTTTTATGATATAGATTGAAAGTAAAGATTGCAAAATAAAATAGATTGGAAACTTGTATGATGGAGAAAATAGACCCGGGGGCCATAGGTTTCACTAGTGGCTTCTCTCAAGATAGCATAAGTATTACGGTGGGTGAACAAATTACTGTCGAGCAATTGATAGAAAAGCGAATAATTATGAGAATATCTAGGCATGATCATGTATATAGGCATCACGTCCGTGACAAGTAGACCGAACGTCTAGCATCTACTACTATTACTCCACACATCGACCCGCTATCCAGCATGCATCTAGAGTATTAAATTCATAAGAACAGAGTAATGCTTAAGCAAGATGACATGATGTAGAGGGATAAACTCATGCAATATGATGTAAACCCATCTTTTTATCCTCGATGGCAACAATACAATACGTGTCGTTTCCCTTTCTGTCACTGGGATCGAGCACCGCAAGATTGAACCCAAAGCTAAGCACTTCTCCCATTGCAAGAAAGATCAATCTAGTAGGCCAAACCAAACTGATAATTCGAAGAGACTTGCAAAGATAAACCATGATACGTCTCCAACGTATCTATAATTTTTGATTGCTCCATGCTATATTATCTACTGTTTTGAATGTTTATGGGCTTTATTATACACTTTTATATCATTTTTGGGACTAACTATTAACCCAGAGCCCAGTGCCAGTTTCTGTTTTTACCCTGTTTTAGGGTTTCGAAGAAAAGGAAAATCAAACGGAGTCCAATTGACCTGAAACTTCACGGAACTCATTTTTGGAAGGAAAGAAGCCCAGAAGACTTGGAGTGCACGTCGGGGGATCTGCGAGGAGGTCACGAGGCAGGGGGCGCGCCCCACCCCCCTGGGCGCGCCCTCCACCCTCGTGAGCCCCTCGTGGCCCCCTGACGTACTTCTTCCGCCTATATATCTCCATATACCCTAAAAACATCCGAGCAACATATAGATCGGGAGTTCCGCCGCCAGAAGCCTCCGTAGCCACCGAAAGCCAATCTAGACCCGTTCCGGCACCCTGCCGGAGGGGGCAATCCTCTCTCCGGTGGCCATCTTCATCATCCCGGTGCTCTCCATGACGAGGAGGGAGTAGTTCTCCCTCGGGGCTGAGGGTATGTACCAGTAGCTATGTGTTTGATCTCTCTCTCTCTCTCGTGTTCTTGAGGTGATACGATCTTGATGTATCGCGAGCTTTGCTATTATATTTGGATCCTATGATGTTTCTTCCCCCCTCTACTCTCTTGTAATGAATTGAGTTTCCCCTTTGAAGTTATCTTATCGGATTGAGTCTTTAAAGATTTGAGAACACTTGATGTATGTCTTGCCGTGGATATCTGTGGTGACAATGGGATATCACGTGATTCACTTGATGTATGTTTTGGTGATCAACTTGCGGGTTCCGCCCATGAACCTATGCATAGGGGTTGGCACACGTTTTCGTCGTGATTCTCCGGTAGAACTTTGGGGCACTCTTTGAGGTCCTTTGTTGGTTGAATAGATGAATCTGAGATTGTGTGACGCATATCGTATAATCATACCCACGGATACTTGAGGTGACATTGGAGTATCTAGGTGACATTAGGGTTTTGGTTGATTTGTGTCTTAAGGTGTTATTCTAGTACGAACTCTAGGGCTGTTTGTGACACTTATAGGAATAGCCCAACGGATTGATTGGAAAGAATAACTTTGAGGTGGTTTCGTACCCTACCATAATCTCTTCGTTCGTTCTCCGCTATTAGTGACTTTGGAGTGACTCTTTGTTGCATGTTGAGGGATAGTTATGTGATCCAATTATGTTAGTATTGTTGAGGGAACTTACACTAGCGAAAGTATGAACCCTAGGCCTTATTTCCACATTGCAATACCGTTTGCTCACTTTTATCACTTGCTACCTTGCTGTTTTTATTATTTCAGATTACAAATACCTTTATCTACTATCCATATTGCACTTGTATCACCATCTCTTCGCCGAACTAGTGCACCTATACAATTTACCATTGTATTGGGTGTGTTGGGGACACAAGAGACTCTTTGTTATTTGGTTGCAGGGTTGCTTGAGAGAGACCATCTTCATCCTACGCCTCCTACGGATTGATAAACCTTAGGTCATCCACTTGAGGGAAATTTGCTACTGTCCTACAAACCTCTGCACTTGGAGGCCCAACAACGTCTACAAGAAGAAGGTTGTGTAGTAGACATCAAGCTCTTTTCTGGCGCGTTGCCGGGAGGTTAGCGCTTGAAGGTATATCTTTAGATCTTGCAATCGAGTCTTTTAGTTTCTTGTTTTATCACTAGTTTAGTTTATAAAAGAAAACATAAAAAAATGGAATTGAGTTTGTCTCATACGCTTCACCTTTTTAATATCTTTCGTGAGTATGATGGAAAGGATAATTGTGCTCAAGTGCTAGAAGAAGAAATCTATAAAATGTTTGGCACTAAATATTTGAATGATGAGCATGATTGCAATGTTGTTAGTATGAATTCCTTGAATATCCATGATGCTAATGATATGCAAAGCCACAAGCTTGGGGAAGCTATGTTTGATGAAGATGATATTTTTTGTCCCCCAAGTTTTGATGAGCAAATTTATTATGATGAAAGCATGCCTCCTATCTATGATGATTATTGTGATGACACGTATGCTTTAAAGAATAATGATAACAATGAAACTTGTCATCTTGATTTCAATTTTCAATCCCATGATAGTTACTTTGTTGAGTTTGCTCCCACTACTATTCATGAGAAGAAATTTGCTTATGTGGAGAGTAATAAAAATTCTATGCTTGTAGATCATGAAAAGAATGCTTATGTGAGTTATATTGTTGAATTCATTCATGATGCTACTGAAAATTATTATGAGGGAGGAATATATGCTTGTAGGAATTGCAATAATATCAAGTTTCCTCTCTATGTGCTTAAAGTTTGAAGTTATGCTGTTTGCCTCCTATGCTAGTTGATTATTGTTCCACATAAGTTGTTTGCTCACAAAATCCCTATGCATAGGAAGTGGTTAGACTTAAATGTGCTAGTCATATTCTTCATGATGCTCTCTTTATGTTTCAATTCTTATCTTTATATGTGAGCATCATTGAAATCATCATGCCTAGCTAGGGGCGTTAAACGATAGCGCTTGTTGGGAGGCAACCCAATTTTATTTTTTCCTTGCTTTTTGCTGTTTAGTAATAAATAATTCATCTAGCCTCTGTTTAGATGTGGTTTTATGCTTTTAATTAGTGTTTGTGCCAAGTAGAACCTTTGGGAAGACTTGGGGAAAGTCTTGTTGATCATGCTGTAAAAAACAGAAACTTTAGCGCTCACGAGAATTGCTGCCATTTTTATTTGGAGAGTGATTTTAGTTAATTATTTTTGCAGGTGATTAATAGATAAATTCCTCAGGTCCAGCAATTTATTTTAGAATTGTATGAGTTCCATAAGTATACGTTTGATCCAGATTACTACAGACTATTCTGTTTTTGACAGATTCTGTTTTCATGTGTT
>NW_024114191.1:0-23878 GCF_003073215.2 Triticum urartu
AAAAACAGAAAAATTTCTAACACTTCTAACATTTCTAACAATGCTATATAACTAACTATTTCTATAACTAAAAAAAGAAAAATTTCTAACATTTTTATAACTATTTCTATAACTAAAAAACTAAAAAAATGTATGTGTGTGTGTGCTCACCGGCGAGGCGAGAGGCAATGGGGAGCGGCGACGGGGACGGCGACGGGTGCGGCGACAACGGGGATGGCGACGACGGGGACAGGGACGGGGCGGTGACGACGGGGATGGGGCGGCGACGGGGGCGGCGATGAGGGATATGGAGACGGGGGCGGCGGGCGACGGGGCAGAGGAGAAGAAGCAGATGAGAAACTGAAATTTTTGAAGTGTTTAGTTATATAGGATGGACCTTTAGTACCGGTTGGAGCCACCAACCGGTACTAAATGCCTATTTTGGCCAGGCCAAGCGGTGGGAAACGCACCCCCTTTAGTACCGGGTGGTGGCTCCAACCGGTACTAAAGTCCCCCCTTTAGTACCGGTTGGTGCCACCACCCGGTACTAAAGGGGGTGCGCTGGCGCAGGTGCGGTGCGGCAAGTTTAGTCCCACCTCGCTAGCCGAGGGGCGTCCGCACTGGTTTATAACCCCCCGTGCGGTAGCTCTCTTGAGCACCTCTCCAAAGCAGGCCTACTGGGCCTACATGTTCTGTGCTGCCCTGTGGGCCTACTGGGCCTTTGCGGGCCTGCATCCTGGCCCAACAATAGGTTGGGTTTCTAGTCGTATGCAGGCCACTCTGGCCCAGTAGGCGGGCTTTTTTATTTTTTTTCTTTATTTATTTTTGTGTTGTTTTTTTTGTGTATTTAGAGTTTCTTTGTGAATATTTTTGCTTTAGGTACAAAAAATTACAAACTTTCTGTTAGTGCCCGTAGTTTTCAAATTTGAATAGTTTAAATTTTGAATTATTTGAAATTAGTGTGAATCACTAGTTTGTGAATAAGTTAAATTTAAAAATCAGTAAAGGCATGAAAGAATTTGTTTGCACATAAAATTTCTTCGCGTTTCAAATGCCAAAACAAATAACTACCCTAACTATTACAGAGATTCCCTCCTGGGTGTGAAACACAGAAGAAAGTGATGATAGTGAAGCCGATCACATCCCAGATCTTTGGGTGTGAAACTTTTTCTTCGCGTGTGTCCCTTTGCGCCGTAACCATGGAAAATCTTCATCATTTAACGGGATGCTCGGGTCAATATTCACTATGAATGGAGCAATTTCATCAAACTTTTCATAATCTTCTGACATGTCTGTCTTGTCATCCACTCCCACGATGTTTCTCTTCCCAGAAAGAACTATGTGCCGCTTTGGCTCATCGTACGACGCATTCGCTTCCTTATCTTTTCTTTTTCTTGGCTTGGTAGACATGTCCTTCACATAGAAAACCTGTGCTACATCATTGGCTAGGATGAATGGTTCGTCTGCATACGCAAGATTGTTGAGATCCACTGTTGTCATTCCGTACTGTGGGTCATCCGTTACCCCGCCTCGTGTCATATTGACCCATATGCACCGAAACAAAGGGACCTTCAAACCACGTCGATAGTCAAGTTTCCATATGTCCTATATATAACCATAATATGTTTCCTTTCCCATCTTGGTTTCTGCATCAAAGCGGATACCACTGTTTTGGTTGGTGCTCTTCTTATCTTGGGTGATCGTGTAAAATGTATTACCATTTATCTCGTACCCTTTGAAAGTCATTATATTCGAAGATGGTAACTGGGACAGCAAGTACAGGTCATCTTCAATAGAGGTGTCATGCATGGTACGTGTCTGCAACCAGCTGGCGAAACTCCTGGTTTGTTCACGTGTAATCCAGTCATCAGACCACTCCGGGTGTTTGGAGCGTAGCAAATTCTTGTGTTCATCCATATACGGAGCCACCAAGGCGGAATTCTGTAGAACTGTGTAGTGTGCTTCAGTGAGAGAATGTCCGTCCATACATATTATTTGTTCCCCTCCTAGTGTGCCTTTTCCATCCAGTCTGCCCTTATGCCGCGATTCGGGAACACCAATCGGCTTATGGTCAGGAATAAAGTCAATACAAAACTCAATGACCTCCTCATTTTCATGGCCCTTAGAGATGCTTCCTTCTGGCCTAGCATGGTTATGAACATATTTCTTTAAGACTCCCATGAACCTCTCAAAGGGGAACATATTGTGTAGAAATACAGGACCCAAAACGTTAATCTCTTCGCATAGGTGAACTAGGACGTGTGTCATGATGTTGAATAAGGATGGTGGGATCACCAACTCGAAACTGACAAGACATTGCACCAAATCATTCTCTAACCTTGGTATGATTTCTGGATCGATTACCTTCTGAGAGATTGCATTGAGAAATGCACATAGCTTCACAATGGCTAGTCGAACGTTTTCCGGTAGAAGCCCCCTCAATGCAACCGGAAGCAGTTGCATCATAATCACGTGGCAGTCATGAGACTTTAGGTTCTGGAACTTTTTCTCTGCCATGTTTATTATGCCCTTTATATTCGACGAGAAGCCAGACGGTACCTTAATACTGAGCAGGCATTCAAAGAAGATTTCCTTCTCTTCTTTGGTAAGAGCGTAGCTTGCATGACCCTGATGTATGCCGTCTTTTCCGTGCATACGTTGCTGGTCCTCCTGTGCCTCAGGTGTTTCTTTTGTCTTCCCATACACGCCCAAGAAGCCAAGCAGGGTCACACAAAGATTCTTCGTCACGTGCATCCCGTCGATTGCGGAGCGGACCTCTAGGTCTTTCCAATAGGGCAGGTCCCAAAATATAGATTTCTTCTTCCACATGGGTGCGCGTCCGTCAGGGTCATTCGGAACAGGTTGTCCACCAGGACCCTTTCCAAAGATCACCTTCAAATCCTTGACCATATCATGTACATTAGCACCAGTACGGTGGCGAGGCTTCGTCTGGTGATCCGCCTCTCCTTTGAAATGCTAGCCTTTCTTTCTTACGGGATGCCTGCTCGGAAGAAATCGACGATGTCCCAGGTACACATTCTTCTTACAATTAGCCAAATATATACTGTCGGTATTGTCCAAACAGTGCGTGCATGCGCGGTATCCCTTGTTTGTCTGTCCTAAAAGGTTACTGAGAGCAGGCCAATCATTGATGGTCACGAACAGCAACGCCTTTAGGTCAAATTCTTCCCCCATGTGCTCATCCCACGCACGTACACCTGTTCCATTCCACAGTTGTAAGATTTCTTCAACTAATGGCCTTAGGTACAGATCAATGTCGTTGCCGGGTTGCTTAGGGCCTTGGATGAGCACTGGCATCATAATGAACTTCCGCTTCATGCACAACCAAGGAGGAAGGTTATACAAACATAGAGTCACAGGCCAGGTGCTATGGTTGCTGCTCTGCTCCCCAAAAGGATTAACGCCATCTGCGCTTAGACTAAACCATACGTTCCTTGCGTCATCTACAAACTCCTTCCCGTACTTTCTTTCGATTTTTCTCCACTGCGACCCGTCAGCGGGTACTCTCAACTTTCCGTCTTTCTTACGGTCTTCTCTGTGCCATCGCATCGCCTTGGCATGCTCTTTGTTTTGGAACAAACGTTTCAACCGTGGTATTATAGGAGCATACCACATCACCTTGGCAGGAATCTTCGTCCTGGGGTGCTCGCCCTCGACATCACCAGGGTCATCGCGGCTGACCTTATAGCGCAATGCACCGCATACCGGGCAAGTGTTCAAATCCTCGTACTCACCACGGTAGAGGATGCAATCATTAGGGCATGCATGTATCTTCTGCACCTCTAACCCTAGAGGGCAGATAGCCTTATTTGCTTCGTACATACTCTCGGGCAATTCGTTGTCCTTTGGAAGCATATCCTTTATCATTACCAGCAACTTTCCAAATCCCTTGTCAGATACACCATTCTTTTCCTTCCATTGCAGCAATTCCAGTGTGGTGCCCAGCTTTTTCTTGTCACCTACGCAATTCGGGTACAACAATTTTTTGTGATCCTCTAACATGCGCTGCAACTTCTTCTTCTCCAAATTACTTGCGCAGTTTCTCTTTGCATCGGCAATGGCCCGACCTAGATCATCAACGGGCTCATCCGATGCCTCTTCTTCAGCTTCTTCCCGCATTGCCGACTCACCTTCTTCCCGCATTACCGGCTCAGCTTCTTCCCTCATTGTTGTATCATCGTATTCATGGAACCCATGGCCAGGATAACTGTCGTCGTCCTCTTCTTCTTCATTGTCTTCCATCATAACCCCTCTTTCTCCATGCTTGGTCCAAACATTATAGTGGGACATGAAACCGGACTCAAACAGGTGGACGTGAATGGTTCTTGACGTAGAGTAATTGTGACCATTCTTACAGCCAGCACATGGACAAGGCATAAAACCATCCGCTCACTTGTTTGCCTCAGCCGCAAGCAGAAAAGTACGCACGCCATTAATGAACTCGGGAGAGCATCGGTCATCGTACATCCATTGCCGTCTCATCTTCAATACACAGCACCGAAAACATCAAATTAATACAACACATAAAGTTCATACATAAAGATCATACAACACTTAAATGCAACAAACGAATAACTCTCTAGCTAAACAATTTAAATGCAACAACAAATGCGATCAAGATCGCAACTAAGGTAACAATTGATCCAACAGCATAATGATACCAAGCCTCACTATGAATGGCATATTTTCTAATCTTTCTAATCTTCAAGCGCATTTTATCCATCTTAATCTTGTGATCATCGACGACATCGGCAACATGCAACTCCAATTCCATCTTCTCCCCCTCAATTCTTTTCAATTTTTCCTTCAAATCCTTGTTTTCTCTTTCAACTAAATTTAACCTCTCGACCATAGGGTCGGTTGGAATTTCCGGTTCAACTACCTCCTACATACAAATATCTATGTGAACTTGATGGGCATAATTTGTCATAAACACGAAATGCAATGAATTGTTTTAAAAGAGAATATACCACATCCGAATCATAACCCGGACGAGGGCCGACGGGGACGGATATCAAAACCATGGCACTATGTATAACAAACAACGTATGGGTAAGATAATTATACGAGTAACTATATATCCAAATCACACAAACATCAATTTTTATATATAAAACTTCATGAACAAGAGGCTCACCACAAGGTGGTGCCGGCGACGCGACGTTGCGAGTGATCGATGGTGGTTACGACGGAGATTTAGAAGGTACTAAGTAAACCACACCTACATATGCAAACTAAGTGTTATTTTTGACCTCAAATTGCATATAAATCAAATACTAGCACATATATATAATTCCTCCCAAATTACTAAACTCAAAAATCAATCACTATATAAAGCATTGCACGAGCTAATCTAGCAATGAGAGATGAAAGGAAAAAGTTGCTAACCTCTGTGATCATTTGAATTGATGGGGGCCTTCAAATCTTGACAAATTTTGGGCAAAATGTGTGTCTATGTAGGGTGACCTTAGTACCGGTTCGTGATACGACCCAGTACTAAAGGTGCTGGAGGGGCCCCGGACTGACAACATCCTGCCACCACTCACTTTAGTACCGGTTCGTGGCACGAACCGGTGCTAAAGGTTCGCCATGAACCGGTACTAAAGAGAGCAGCCAGCTAGCCGTTGGAACCGGCACTAATGCACACATTAGTGCCGGTTCAAATTCAAACCGGCACTAATGTGCTTCACGTTTGACCCTTTTTCTACTAGTGTTTAAGGACACGTGTAAGCAGCCAATGTCGGTTGTGGATCTGACCAATTGCAAGCAAGAGGATGGTGAATCTACAACCCATTGGGTGCGCCGGGTCAAGGAGATAGTACATTCATCTGATAAGATGAATGCCGGCTTAGCAGTTTTGATGTTGGAGAAAAATTGTCGTTTTGAACCTCTGAAGCAGAAGCTGGGGCGGCTTAAACGTGACTGTAATGACATGGGAATGTTTATGGCGGATCTTGTCAAGTATGCTGATTCTGATACCACCAAGGACCCGGTGTCTGACAAAGAAAAGGCAACGAAGGGAAAGAAGAACGGCAACGGCAAAGGTCACCAGCATAACCCGGCGAATCAGGGAGGTAATAAACGTAAGGCTGATGAGTTTGTTGCTAATACTAATGCACAGGGTGGTAATTAGCGGCGCAAGGGTAGACAGCCCCCATGATCGGGCGGATCAGGCCCTATCGTTGAGCAACTGTTGAATGAACCTTGTCCGAAACACGACACCCGTGAGAAGCCGGCCACCCACCTGTGGAAGGACTGAAAGATCATGAAGGCGTTTAAAAATTCAAACATGTTTGATGGGGGTCACGGCCCAGGTGGCGGTTCAGGTGGCGGCTGCTTTCATGGCCCGGGCGCCGGTTTAAGTGGCGGAGGTTTTCACGGTCAAGGTCATCCTGGTCACCAAGGAGGATATAATCAGCAACCCGACCAAGGGAATCAGCAGCAGCAATCCGGCTATTAGAGCAACCCGAAGCAGTTGAGTAGTGGACAGTATCATGTATTTACTACCAGTTTATGTAAGAGGGACCAGAAGCTTCACAAGAGGGTCGTCAATGCCGTTGAGCCGGCAATTCCACGTTATCTACGTTGGTCTGAGCAGCCTATTGTGTGGAGAAGAGAGGATCACCCGCCCCGGGTTGATAATCCGGGTCACTTGGCTTTGGTAGTTGCACCTCAGGTTGGTGGATACAAGTTTACTAAGGTACTCATGGATGGGGGCAGCAGCATCAACATCCTCTACTATGAGACATTCCGCCGGATGGGATTGACGGATAAGAATCTTAAACAATCCAACACTATTTTTCAAGGGGTGGTACCTGGTAAGTCGGCATACCCAGTTGGTAAGATTGAGCTGGAAGTAGCCTTTGGGGATGAGTATGATTCCAGAGCGGAGAAATTAACATTCGAGGTGGTTAAGATCAAGAGCCCATATCATGCTCTGTTTGGGCGACCGGCTTATGCCAAGTTCATGGATCGGCCGTGTTACATATATTTGCGGCTCAAGATGCCGGGTCATAAGGGCACCATTACAGTACATGGGAGCCGGAAGATAACCTTGGAATGTGAAGAAGGTGATGCTGCCTATGCTGAATCTGTTTGTGCAATAGAGGAGTTAAAATTCTACAAGGATCATGTTAACCCGGCAGACATGACATCATTAAAGAAACCGACAATAGAGCATGAGCCGGAGTTGAAATTCAAATCAGCTGATGACACCAAGATGGTTGACTTTGTACCTGGCAACTCATTAAAACAATTCATCATCAGCGCAAACTTGGATCCAAAATAGGAAAGCGCACTCATTGAGTTCATCCGTGAGAACTGGGACATCTTTGCATGGAAACCTTCAGACATGCCGGGTGTCCCGAGGGAACTCGCTGAGCACACTCTTAATATCGATCCAAAGTTCAAACCTGTCAAACAGTTTCTCCGACGGTTCAATGAAGAAAGGCGCAAGGCCATTGGGGAAGAGGTGGCCCGGCTCTTGGCAGCCGGGTTCATTATGGAGGTCTTTCACCCTGAATGGTTAGCTAACCCAGTGCTTGTACTAAAAAAGAATGGCACCTGGCGTATGTGTGTGGATTACACACATCTGAACAAGGCTTGCCCGGCTGATCCTTTTGCTCTTCCCCGTATAGATCAAATCATTGATGCTACGGCGGGTTGCGCACGGTTGTGTTTTTTAGATGCTTATTCCGGTTATCATCAGATTAAGATGGCAGTCAAGGATCAAGAGAAGACAACTTTTATAACTCCTTTTGGAGCTTTCTGCTATGTGTCTATGCCTTTTGCGACTTACCAGCGGTGTGTCCAGAATTGTCTTCACGATCAAATTGGGCGCAATGTTCATGCCTATGTGGATGATATAGTGGTGAAATCCAGGGAAGAGGAAACCTTGGTCCAAGACTTGAAAGAGACTTTTGATAATCTTCGGGTTTACAAAATGATGCTTAACCCGGCCAAGTGTGTTTTTGGAGTGCCAGCCGGCAAGCTCTTGGATTTTTTGGTGTCTAACCGAGGTATTGAAGCTAACCCGGAGAAAATCAAGGCAATTAGATCGCTAGCCAAACCAACATACGTCAATGATGTTTAGCGACTGGCGGGTCGTGTGGCTGCTTTGAGCCGGTTCATAAGCCGGTTAGGGGAAAAGGCTATGCCTCTGAATCAGTTGATGAAGAAAACGGATGTTTTTTGTTTGGAGTGATGCTGCGAACGCTGCTTTCGAGGATCTGAAGGCACAACTGGCTGAGCCGCCGGTCCTGGCTGCTCCAATTGAGAAAGAGCCGCTATTGTTATATGTGGCTGCCAACTCACAGGCTGTTAGTGTGGCTATTGTGGTAGAGCGCAAGGAGGCTAGCAAAGAGCATCCGGTTTAGTGGCCGGTTTATTATGTCAGTGAAGTGCTAATTGAGTGTAAGCAATGATATCCACATTGGCAGAAGCTTATTTATGGGGTGTTCATGGTGAGCCGGAAGCTTAAGCATTACTTTCAGGGACATCCAATCACTGTGGTTAGCTCTGCTCCTTTGGGAGACATTATTCAAAACAACGAAGCCACGGGGCGAGTCGCCAAGTGGGCAATTGAGCTTGGGTCTCATGGGTTGAAGTATGTTCCACGTACTGCAATTAAGTCTCAAGCCCTGGTTGACTTCATCAATGACTGGACAGATATGCAGATACCAGAAGAGAAGCCGAACAACACATATTGGACTATTCATTTTGATGGATCCAGGCAATTGGAAGGCTCGGGGGCTGGAGTCGTGTTAACTTCCCCACGAGGTGAAATTTTTTGTTATGTGTTACGATTGATGTTTCCATGCACTAACAACGCAGTAGAGTATGAAGCCTTGCTCCATGGTCTTGGAGTGGCAAAGGAGATGAGCTTGAGCCGGGTCAGATGTCTTGGTGACTCAGATCTGGTGGCTCAACAGGTATCTGGCAAGTGGGATTCCAAAGAACAAAGACCATGACGAAGATCTGGTGGCTCATGGTGGCTTATCCCCGAGAGGTCGATGCTATTGCAAGATATTTTAAAGGTTATCAGATGGAACACATTGACCGTCGAAAGAATGAAGCAGCTGATGATTTAAGCCGACTGGGGTCTCAGCGTAAGCTGGTTCCACCCAACACCTTTTTGGATGTTTTGCATAACCCCTCTGTCATGTTTCCCACAGAAGAAGATTTAGCTATTCCTGACCCGGAGGCGCAGTTGGTAGCGGCTCTTCATGTCATCCCAGATTGGACGGTGCCGTTCTTGGCTTACATGACCCGGGGAGAGTTGCCAGCGGATGAGACCCTAGCTCGGTACATAACCCAGCGATCTAAGTCCATGACGATTTCGGATGGAGAGTTGTTTCATCGCAGTGTTTCCGAAGCATTTCAACGGTGTGTTTCCCCCGAAGAAGGTCAAGAAATCCTTCGTGAGATCCATGAAGGCGATTGCGGTCATCACGCCGGGTCAAAATCTTTGGTAGCCAAGGCGTTTCGTCACGGTTTTTACTGGTTGACGGCTCACGCTGATGCAGAAGATCTGGTCAGTACATGTGATGGATGTCAAAAATTTGCACGACGAGCGCATGTGCCGGCTCAAGAGCTCCGGATGATTCCAATCACTTGGCCATTTGCAGTCTGGGGGCCTGACATGGTGGAACCTTTCAAAAGGTCGAAGGATAAAAATACACATCTGTTGGTGGCAGTTGATAAGTTCACCAAGTGGGTTGAGGCGGAGCCTGTGAGTAAGTGTGATGCAGCCACGACGGTTCAGTTCATGAAAGAAGTTATCTTCCGTTTCGGTTTTCCACACAGTATTATCACAGACAATGGCACTAATCTGTCCCAAGGGGCTATGGAAGAGTTTTGTCAGCGAGAGCACATCCGGATTGATGTTTCTTCTCTAGCTCATCCTCAATCCAATGGTCAAGCTGAGAGAGCCAATCAGGAAATTCTGAAAGGGCTAAAACCCCGGCTTATGGTTCCTTTACAGCGAACGCCGGGTTGTTGGGTAGAGGAGTTACCCTCAGTGTTATGGAGTATCAATACTACGCCCAACAGGTCCACGGGTTACACACCCTTCTTCATGGTTTATGGAGCAGAAGCAGTATTGCCTAGTGACATCCGTCATGACTCGCCCCGTGTGGTGGCTTATGTTGAAGCTAACAATGAAAAAGCCACACATGATGCGCTTGATTTGTTGGACGAAGAAAGAGACTTAGCAGTGGCGCGGTCAGCAATTTATCAATAGGACATGCGTCGTTAGCACAGCCGCCGGGTTAAGTCCAGGACTTTTCAGGAAGGCAACTTGGTGCTCCGGCTCATCCAGGATCTTTCAGATGCACACAAGTTATCCCCACCTTGGGAAGGACCCTTTGTGGTCATTAAAAATTTAAACAATGGGTCATACTACCTCATTGACGTTCGAGAGCATGCAGACTCACGTAAGTCGGAAGAGGAGACCCGCCGGCCATGGAACATTGCTCAACTTCGGCCATATTACACCTGAGCCACCGGCTCTCAACATGTACATACGTTCACGTTGTATACACTATGATAAGCAATAAAGTAAGACCATCGGTCTCTTTTCTTTTCACAGATTATACATCTTTATTATTTCTTACTTACAAATGACTATTAAGGAGCTGGTCATATTTGAATCAAGTTTAACCTTTTTGGTCCAGCTTATGATAGTATCCAAATCTAGCTGCAAATCTCAAGGTCACTTGGAGGCTTCCTGTTCAAACATAGGTCGTATTCGAACCAAAGAGAACATAGCTGTCGTAACCCTCTTGATCGGCTCAAGGCCAAACTCACTCGGGGGCTTCATGATCGTATCCGAATCATAGCTTAACCCCTTTTGAGTCCGACTTGGATCGCATTCGAATCAGGGTCGTTAAAAACCTCTCAAGGTCATTTGGGGCTTCCTGTTCAAACATAGGTCGTATTCGAACCAAAGAGAACATAGATGTCGGTACCCTCTTGATCGGCGCAACGCCAAAGCCACTGGGGGCTATATGGTCGTATTCGAACCTTAGCTTAACCCCTTTGGTCCGGTTTACTGATCATATTCGAATCAGAAACCCCCAGCCTTTTGAATACAGAGTTAAAATTATGTTTATTATCTGTTGCTTGCCTTTTAGCTTTTGTTGTTTCAATATTACAAATAAGATAGCCTAGTTTTGTTCACCGGCTCAATTATTGGACAACACCGCCGCCCGGGTTATTCAAGCCGGTGGCTCAAGGATCCAAAGTTCACCACCCGGATTATTGAAACCGGTGATCTAAGGATCAACAAGGACAAGGTGTGGTTCTTACTTATACGCGCTTACCCCCTGCGTTAACTCAAGAGTTAGTATTAACCCTTATCCTATCTTTATATTTGTCTCTGCTTTTTATTGAGGTAAATATATTGGCTGTAATTTAGGTGTTTAAGCCCGTTTGGTTCTAAACCACCTTGCCAGTCTTTTTCTTTGTATTCACAGGGACATAGTTCAAACATTGCAGAGACAAACATTAAACGATGCATACATTGACATCTGGAAGCAGATTCACATAGAAGTATTTTATGCGCGATGGCATAAGCAAACATGCGGTGTTTTAGCAACTAAGTTATTACAAGGCTTTATAAGCCCATGAAGATGATCATCGTCCCTCCCTCGCCGGTTCATCACCTTCTATTTGCTGGAAGTTGGATTTTGACCAACCAAAGCCGTTCATGGCGACAAATTCGGCTTCGTCGTCAATCAGGCCGACCGGGTCAATTTCCAGGGCAAAGGTATCTTCTCGCACTGGTGGGATCAGATCTGCTACTTTGTATGAAGGAGTGGCCATCTTCTTATTTTCACTATCAAAACCCGGCTGGTACTTGTCAACATTGGTGTCATCTCCAAGACTAGTCGCCTGAGGCCAGACTTCGCGTACGCACGCTATGAAATCATCCTGATCAAATGGAGATCCGTCCTCCTTCACAGTAGGGTAACCTCTTGCTATGTCCGCCGGGTCTAGGTCTGGCACCCAAGCCTTGGAGCGGCTTAGGGCAGTCAAAGCTCCGGCTCGCGCGCATGAGCGTTTTACTTCTTGGAATCTGGCAAGAAGGATGGACAGCTTCTTCAGGACATCGCTGAGCCGGTTGGGTCCTTCATTTGCAGGAGAGATAGCGGCCAGAGCCTGTTGTGCACCAATATACAATTGTTCAACCAAGGTGTATACTGCCTTCAGTTTAATCAACGGGTCTTGGCTCAGATTTTTACTTCGCGGGCCTGCATATAGTTTTAACAGAGTAAGTTGGTAGATTATACTCCGGTTTGGCAAAAAATATATGAAAGGTCAAATCAGGCAACTTACCAAAGATAGCAGCGACCATCTGAGACACCCGGCCCTTTAAACTGTTCACTCTGTTGAAATTTCTTTTAGAGCTGTTTCGGCTGTCTCAGCTCGTCGGGTCAGAAGTGTTTTCTCATTTTCCCAAGCCTTCTCCTTCGTAGCAAAGCTAGTCTTCAAATTTTCCGTTGCAGAAAGGCTCATTTGCAGTTTGGAAGTGGAACATTTGATTTCGGACTCCTGACTTGCTAGCCGGGTCTTTGCGTCCGACAATTGAGAGTTCAATTCAGACAAGGCATTCTTGAAACGTTCAGATAAGTCAAGACTTGGTTTCAAATTCAAATATCCAAATTCAAGATTCAAGTCTGAAAGTACTTTATGAGTAAACCACTTGACACTTGGGGGCTAATGTATGCCAAATCAAATTTTTACGACTCTGCAAACATATTTAAAGTCCCAAGTCCCTTACAAAGTAACAACACTTGGCACTTGGGGGCTAATGTACGCAGTTCAGCAAGTTTATCAAGGTTAAACCGGAGTGTTAAGTACTTTGAAGAGGTTTTTCTAAGTACCGATTCATTGATGATCAAAATAAACCGATCCTTGGGGACTATAGGTGAAGTTTTTGTTTCTATCAATTTCAGGCAAAGATTCAGAGGTAAAAGTCTCGGCCTGTACTTTAAGTCTACAGGTTATTCCGTTTCTCTCATAATCTGAAGACTTGGGGGCTGAAGGAATATTAGTAAACCGAAAACAACGTACCTCATACTTCAATTGAAGCTGCTTGACCATCTCGATCTCAGACTCACGACTGGAGTGTACATGACTGAGATAGCAGGATAAGATATCACTCGCATTGAGACGGTCATAGTTGGCAACATCAAAGAGAACCTTCTGCCTCTCCAATGCTTCTTGCTTTGCTGTGCACCGAGCCAACACCGTTGGGTTCCCCGGCTCAACAAAGCGGCTCCCAGTAATTTGAACATCTTGAGCACGTGGAGACGGCGGGTCGGTTGAGCTTGACGGTCCAGCTATAGAAGGATTCATAGTGGCTTCGTCAAGGGACGGCTCCGGAGGATTTGCTTGATTGACAATAGGCGGGTCTTCTGGGGTGTCAGTTAATGGAGAAGGCGGCCTAGCCGGGTCAGATGCTAGCACTGGCGGGTCTTCCGCTGGTTGTGCTGCCTTCGCCTTCTTGGATTTAGCCTGGCCGCTAAGGAAAAAATATTGCAGGATTGTCAGCATCAAGATACAATTGAGCAACCCGGAAGAAAAGAGGATTTCTGATTACCCAGGAGCAGTCTTGAAAGCCGAAAATTGTGTTTGTGATGGGTCGCCTGAGGACCGAGACACCTCCTGAAAAGGTAAAAGAAAAGAGTTAAAAGAAATACAAGGATCGGGATTCATTAAAATGAGTTAAGGACAGTAATAAGTAAACCTCGTTCGGGCGTTTCTGAGGGGTTTGTTGAAGGATGACAGCCGGTTCATCTTCAATCCCAACTTCACGGCGGCTTTCATGTTGCTGCTTTTTCAAATGAAAGTTGGGATCCAAGTGAGCAAAGGGGTTAGAAAACCTTACTTTACATATCACTCGTCGAACTTTGTGTCTTGGTAAGGGCTCTGAGTCGGAGGAAATGATAGTTACCTCTGTTTCCCCGGCCTGACTGCCCCAGTTTCATCCTGGTAAGGATCATTGTCAATAAGATTGTTAAAAAATTGGCCAAGGGAATCAAGGGCTACCTCCGAGTCAGACGTGTCATCAAGTTTCATTAAATCTACAACAGTGGTTTTAGTTTTCTTCTTCAATCTCCGGGTCGATTTCTTGGCGTTCATGGCGGCGAGTTTCGCCTTCTTGGCAGCTTGGTGATCATATTTCACTTTCCAAAAGTCAGAGTTGGCCTACAAAGACAAGAGGAAGGATAAGTGATAAACAATACAGCTGGACAAAATACAAAGGAAAAAAGATCAGAATATCCTTACTTCTGGTACCGGGTTAAATTTACAGAAGGGATTTAACCCAACAACACTGCAATCTTCATACTTCGCATTCACCAGAACGTTTGACATTGCGACAATGTCTTCCTTGGTTAGTTGAACCGGGGTATGACGGAGAGAGTCGTCCAGGTCTCCACCATATTCATACATCAATTTTGAACGACGGCTTAATGGAATAATCCGCCATGAGATCCAGCAGCGGGTTAGATCGACTCCGCTTAAACCATTCCCCAACAAACCGTTCATTCTTTTGATAGATGGAAGCAGCCTCTTGCGTTCAGCAACGGTAAGTTTATCTGGTAGGGCGAACTTGGAGTCAAGACGATCGGGGCGGTAACCCGGCAGTGGATTCTCGTTGGCGGGTGAGATGTCTTGACAGTAAAACCAAGTTTGGTTCCAGTCCTTTGGGTGACTTGGTAAAACTATGAGAGGGAAGACAACACCCTACCGGCGCTGAATTGAGATGCCTCCAAGCTCTAAGCTAAGGTCATTGGTGCACTCGTTCAGCCGGTTCAGGTAGAAGTACTCTCTAAATAGGTCCACAGTCGGCTCTTGCTGAAGATATACCTCACAGAGCACTTGGAAGTTACAAATATTGGATATGGAATTGGGCCCAATATCCTGAGGATGGAATTTGAAAAAGTGAATAAATTCTCTGAAAAGCTTTGAACCGGGCAGTGAGAAGCCCCGGTTCATGTGGTCAGTAAAGACGATCACTTCCCCGTCTTTTGGATTGGGTCGTTCTTCTTCCGGGCCAGGAGCACGATAAGACATGATGCTTCTTGAGGGCAGAAACCCAATGAGGAAGAACTCTTTTAAACGCTCCTCAGTTATGGTTGAGGGGACCCAATTGCAGATGGTGGGTGTCTTCGATGGCATGACGTGCAAGGGACTGAAAAAGGAAAAACAACATACCTGTTCAATTTACGGCAAAATTAACAGTTAAAGGTTGAAGTTGTAAAACAAGTAATGGCGGCTTAAACTAAGGGCTAATGACATATAAGGAAAAGAAAGACGGAGTAGTAAGCCGCCATGACTACAGACTTTCTCAGAAAGCAGATTCAGCTAAGTGTTGGCATAAACAAGTTTCACCAAGCTACCATTATTATTTTGGATCAAATGGCTCTCCCAAAAAGAAAATATTCTAGACCTAAAAGTCTAGTACATATGAGTTTATTAGCTAACAAAGCATCTCTACAGGAAAAAGGGATCTACTGCTATAAAAAATGAATGCAAAACAGCTACCGCAGCAGTTCTACACTATCTAACGATCAGGAAAGGGCATCGGAGGTGAAATCTATCAAGAATCTGTAACAGGCGGCGACGAACACCGACGAACTCGAGAAGCCATAATGCAGATCTAAGGCAAAGAAGGAAAGGGACTTACAGATGCAGCTACTGCGGAGGTTCGTCGCGTTTCTCTGGTCAAATCAGGTCGATGCAGTGGCCTGAGGTGGGGAAGACGAGGAGATCTGCGGCGGCAGCGGCAGAGCTCGAACGGCAGCGAAACAGTGAGAGGAGGAAGATGACCGAAGGGGGAGGATGAAAAAGACCTAGGTCGTACCTATTTATAAGGGAGTACGCGAACAGGCAGGCGCGAAAATCAAGGAGACCCGAATAATGATTATCCAACTAAACGGACGCCTCGATTCTTGGAAGGCATTAAAAAAAATAAAAGATCCGTTGGAAGATGACATCATGAAAGTTTTTTGTGTTTTCAGAAGATGATGTCACGGCGGGTTATAGAAGTTTTCAGACAGAGGATAGATTCCATCTAAGTATTGAAGATTGACAAAGAACAAAGTTCAAAGTCAACCTAGGGCCTAATGTTGGGGATATTACTACCAGTATGACCCGCCCAGGAGGGGCTGGGTGAGTCCTAATGGCGAGTTACATAAGAAGCCCAGTAAACATTCAAGATGATAGTTTACTAAACGTATAGAAGGCCCAAAGGCCTGGGGCCGACTTAAGGCCTGATATTGTAAACCGCAGTATGTAAGGAAAGACATGTAAAGAAAGGCATGTAAAGGAAGTCACCGAGTCGGACACGATTATGAGCCGGTCGGGACTCTATAGGCCACCAGGCGTCAACCCATGTATATAAGGGGACGACCCGGTGGCGGTTTAGGGCAAGAAACAACCAAATCAATAACCAAGCTGGCGAGTTGAGCCCCTTGGAGATCGAAGCTTCAAGCAATACCAATCCCAACTAGACGTAGGCTTTTACCTTGATCGTAAGGGGCCGAACTAGTATAAAAACTCTCTTGTGTGTCCCTTGTCCCTGATTAGCCCCTTTAAGCTTCCTAGTGCGATGGCCCTACGACTAAGTCCTTGCTCTAGGACAGCTGCCGTGTCAACTCCACGACAATCCTGCTTATGCTACTTCACCTATCTTTGTTACTGATAAGGATTATGATTTCTCTGTTGATCCTGAGATAATTACTTTAGTTGAATCTGATCCTTTCTATGGCTATGAATCTGAAACTGTTATGGCACATCTTACTAAATTAAATGATATAGCTACCCTATTCACTAATGATGAGAAAACTCTCTATTATTATATCCTTAAATTATTTTCATTCTCATTAAAGGGTGATCTAAGGTATGGTTTACTTCTCTTGACCCTGGTTGTGTGCTTAGACCCCAGGATATGATTTATTACTTCTCTGCTTAATATTTCCCTGCTCATGAGAAACAAGCTGCTTTAAGGGAAATATATAATTTTGTGCAAATTGAAGAAGAGAGTCTCCCACAAGCATGGGGGAGGCTTCTCCAATTACTTAATGCTTTTCCCGATCATCCTCTTAAGAAAAATGAAATACTTGGTATCTTTTATAATGGACTAACCGATGCTTCCAGAGATTACCTGGATAGTTGTGCTAGTTGTGTTTTCAAGGAAAGAACACCAGATGAAGCTGAAATTATATTGAATAATATGTTGACTAATGAAAATAATTGGACACTTCCTGATCCAATTCCTGAACCAACTCCTAAGCCAACTCCGAAGAAGAAGGGTATTCTATTTCTTAGTCCTGAAGATATGCAAGAGGCAAAGAAATCTATGAAGGAAAAAGGTATTAAAACTGAAGATGTTAAGGATTTACCTCCTATTTAAGAAATACATGGTCTTAATTTACCTCCTGTTGAAGAAATACATGGTATTGATAACCCCACATAGGTAGTAAAGATAAATTCTCTCTATAGATATGATAAAGCTGAAATCTCATTTACTAAGTTTGCTAGCCCATGCTTGGATGAGTTTGATGACTTTATGGTTAAACAAGAAAACTTCAATGCTTATTTTGGTAGAGAATTAAAACGCAATGTTGATATGCTTGAAATTGGGTGATTATATGGCTAATGTTAAAGGTGAACTTAAACTTATTAGTAAACATGCTTCTATGGTTACCACTCAAGTAGAACAAGTACTCAAAGCTCAGAATGATTTGCTCAATGAATTGAATAGTAAGAAAAATGATAATGATTGTTAGAGTTATGACTAGAGGTGGTAAAATGACTCAGGAACCTTTGTATCCTGAGGGCCATCCTAAGAGAATTGAGCAAGATTCTCAGAGAACTAATATTGATGCACCTAGTCCTTCTAAAAGGAAGAAAAAGAAAAATGATAGGACTTTGCATGCTTCTAGTGAACCTGTTGTTGACACACCTGAGAATCCCAATGATATTTCTATTTCTGATGCTGAAACACAATCTGGTAATGAACATGAACCTAGTGATAATGTTAATGATGATGTTCATGTTGATGCTCAACCTAGCAATGAACAATGATGTAGAGATTGAACCTTTGTTGATCTTGATAACCCACAATCAAAGAATCAACGTTATGATAAGAGAGACTTTGTTGCTAGGAAGCACGGTAAAGAAAGAGAACCATGGGTTCAGAAACCCATGCCTTTTCCTCCTAAACCATCCAAGAAAAAGGATGATGAGGATTTTGAGCGCTTTGCTGAAATGATTAGACCTATCTTCTTGCGTATGCGTTTGACTGATATGCTTAAAATGAATCCTTATGCTAAGTATATGAAAGAAATTGTTACAAATAAAAGAAAGATACCGGAAGCTGAAATTTCCACCATGCTTGCTAATTATACTTTTAAGGGTGGAATACCAAAGAAACTTGGAGATCCAGGAGTACCAACTATACCATGCTCCATTAAAAGAAACTATGTTAAAACTGCTTTATGTGATCTTGGAGCCGGTGTTAGTGTTATGCCTCTCTCTTTATATCGTAGACTTGATTTGAATAAGTTGACACCTACTGAAATATCTTTGCAAATGGCTGATAAATCAACTGCTATACCTGTCGGTATTTGTGAGGATGTGCCTGTTGTGGTTGCAAACGTTACTATTTTAACGGACTTTGTTATTCTTGATATTCCCGAGGACGATAGTATGTCTATTATTCTTGGAAGACCCTTTTTGAATACTGCAGGGGCTGTTATTGATTGCACCAAAGGCAATGTCACTTTTCATGTTAATGGCAATGAGCATACGGTACACTTTCCGAGGAAACAACCTCAAGTTCATAGTATAAACTCTATTGGAAAAATTCCATCGATTATTTTTGGAGGTTTTGAATTTCCTCTTCCTACTGTCAAGAAGAAATATGATATTCTTATTGTTGGGGATGTGCATATCCCCATTGAGGTAACCTAGTGTTATTCGAAAATTCTCCGGTTCCATGTTATTCGGAATGAGTTTGTTAACAAGACCTGATCAACCTTGTTAGTGGATTCCTTTTGATGAGCATGAGATGGATGAATTTAGAAAACACAACTCTCTGTACCCTCTTTTTACTTTCTGTTATTTATATTAAATAAAGCAAAAATAGTAATTTCTGTCTATTTTCTGAATTATCCATGCAATAAAAAATACCCCGAAAATAAAAGTTCTCCAAATGCCCTGAAATTTAAATATGATTTTTTCTAGAATATTTGAGAATATCTAGCACTGAGAACACAGCAGGGGAGCAAGCACCTGGCCACGAGGGTGGAGGGCGCGCCCTACCCCCCTGGGGCGCCCCCTGCCTCGTGGGCCCGGTGGCTCCCCTCCACTTATTCCAGCTACCACACACTCCTTTCCTCCCACAAACATCACTAACCAGCTCAAACCCGAGTCCAAGCTCATTTTGCTGCCATTTTCGATCTCCTTGCTCAAAGCACCTCTCACAAAACTGCTTTGGGGGATTGTTCCTTGGTATGTGACTCCTCCAATGGTCCAATTAGTTTTTGTTCTAGTGCTTTATTCATTGCATATTTTTGCTGCTTAGGTGACCCTGTTCTTGAGCTTGCATGTCAAATTTATGTGGTCAAAAGTAGTTTTGATGCATGATATTGCTCTAGGCACTTGTAGGAGTAGTTGCTATCAATTTTGTTGAGTTTGGTTCACTTTTATTTTGAAGTTACTAAAAATTCAGAAATTTTCAGAAAAAGATGAAGAGATTTTTGAGGGGCTCATCGAGCCGAAGCTCGAAGGATAAGAAAAGTGAGGAGGATAAGAGGCCCAAATATAATCTCCCTCGCACGCGGAGGTTCGGCCGTGTGAATGGCCTTGTGATAATTTCTTGAGAGCAGCCGGGATTTATGATGATTTCTATGAATTGGCTGAGAATGCAGGCCTCACCGCCTTCCTCCATGACCAACGCGAACAGTATCTCTTACTCACCAATATCTTTGTGCAAAACTTTCATTTCCATGCTAGGAGCTCACCACCTACGGTGGAATTTTATTTATATGATGAGCATAAGGAGATGTCACTTCGTGATTTTTGTCGGGTTTGTTTGATCCCTTTTGAGGGCAGCGTTAGAGGAACCACATCGTAAAGATGTGGATGGGTTTATTGACACTATCACTGTAGGGGAAACTAGGAAGGTTTCCGATGCAAGAATCACTAGCATACATTTTCCTGTTTTACGCTACTTTGCAATATTTGCTAGTCATTGCTTAATTGGTCGCGGAAACTATGGAAACCTTAGTGTTCCTGATATTTTTATTTTCTTCCATGGTTTATTCCGTAATGATTCTGTTAGTATGGGCGGTATTATTGCTAAACGGTTAAGTCTGAACCGTACAAAAGGACCCGTCTTTGGTGGTATCTATGCTTCACGCCTTGCTGCACATTATAACATACCTATTAGCCACTATGAAAAAGAAGAAAAATTGTTGCCTACTGTTTATTTAGATTATAAGAGTATGGTAGCACATGATTTTATTATAAAGAATGGGGAAGGGGAGCTGAAATAAAAATTGTTCTTTGATAAACTTCATCCTGAGACTATCACCTTGCCTGCTCCTACCTTGTTTGATTTATCTACAGGCCAGTACCTCGTCTCGCCGGAGGACATTCACGCTTACTGGAACTCTACATCAGCCACGGAGCCAAAGTCGGAACCACAAGTTGATCCTCCACGACAGTCTAATTACCAGTGGGATCCGGAGATGATTGCCAACCAGTGGCAATCGGAGTCTTCTTCTTCGCAGTATGAACCCAACTATTACTATGGATATCCGCCAGGCCAGCCATGCCCATAGACCAACTTAGGCCAAAAGCCTAAGCTTGGGGGAGTACGTATTTCCCACCGACATTACATTCATGTTCACACACTCATTGCAAGATGTCGGTGCTCATACTTTTTCATTGTATCATCCATGCTAGTTTATTTTCTTTTTCTTGCTTTCTTCTTGTTTGTTTGCTAAACCTTCAGAAAAACAAAAAAAATAGTTGTAGTTTTTAGTTAGTTTACTTTTCTTGCTATAGTAGTAATAATTAAAAAGAAAACCCAAAAAGATTTCCTGTTCTTCTTTTGCTTGTTGGGAGCTTTCCCGTGTAAATAGTTTTATTTCTTTTCTTTTCTTTGGGGGTCGATAGGAGAAGACCATGATTAAATTGTTGAAGTTGCTCTTATATGCATTATTGTTGATTTAACCAAGAGCTCATATTGCCTTGTCTTCTCCTGTTTATTGAATGCTTGCAGATTCCAGCTTAGTCCAATGCACGTGCACTATTATTATTATTATTCACATCATTCGGTCGTGCAAATGAAAGGCAATTATGACGATATATGATGGACTGACTGAGATGAGAAAAGCTGGTATGAACTCGACCTCTCTTGTTTTTGTAAATATGATTAGTTCATCGTTTCTGATTCAGCCTATTATGAATAAACATGAGATCATAGTTTCTTGTTCCATGCTTGATTAGCTAGGAGCTTATAATGGTTTACCTTGCGTGCCAACATGCTATTAAAATGGTTGTGATGTGGTATGATAGGGTGGTATCCTCTTTTGAACGATTCGAGTGGCTTGACTTGGCACATGTTCACGCATGTAGTTGAAACAAAATCAACATAGCCTCTACGATATTTATGTTCATGGTGCATTATATCCTACTCATGCTTGCATTCGGTGTTGATTAATTTTAATGCATGTTCATGACTGTTGTTGCTCTCTAGATGGTCGTTTCCCAGTCTTTTTCTAGCCTTCACCTGTACTAAGCGGGAATACTGGTTGTGCATCCAATCCATTAAACCCCAAAGTTATTCCATATGAGTCCACCATACCTACCTATATATGGTATCTACCTGCCGTTCCAAGTAAATTTGTATGTGCCAAACTCTAAACCTTCAATTAAATATCTTGTTTTGTATGATCGAATAGCTCATGTATCAACTAGGGTTGTCTGTATCTTCTATGTTAGGCAGATTATTCTCAAGAGGAGTGGACTCCGCTCCTCACTCACGAGAAAATGGCTGATCACCGGGATCCCCAGTCCCACGCTTTATGCAAATTAAATCAAAATAATTGCAAAACAAAACCCCCCCGGGACTCTTGTTAGTTGGAGCCACTCGTTGTTTCGAGCAAGCCAATTATTGATGTTTGTTGGTGGAGGGGGAGTATAAACTTTACCATTCTGTTTGGGAACTGCCTATAATGTGTGTAGCATGGAAGATATTGCCATCTCTTGGTTGTTATGTTGACAATGAAAGTATACCGCTCAAAATATTATTCACCTCTATTTCAAAACCGAGCTCTGGCACCTCTACAAATCCCTGCTTCCCTCTGTGAAGGGCCTATCTATTTACTTTTATGTTGAGTCATCATACTCTTATTAAAAATTACTAGCTGGAGAGCACAAATTGTCGTGGAGTTGACACGGCAGATGTCCTAGAGCAAGGACTTAGTCGTAGGGCCATCGCACTAGGAAGCATCACTACTAGGAAAAGGGCTACTAATGGCGCACCAGTTTTGCCTACTAATGGTGCATCACTGGTGCGCCATTAGTATCACGCCACTAGTACTTTTTACTAATGGCGCACCACTGGTGTGCCATTAGTATCTGGTATACTAATGGCGCACCACTGGTGCGCCATTAGTATAGGCCACGGTGCGCCATTAGTATAGGCCACTGGTGCGCCATTAGTATAGGCCACTGGTGCGCCATTAGTATTTTTGAATTTTGAAGGCGGGAAAATAGTAGTGGTGCATCGTCTAACCCCCACCGTGCGCCATTGCTATTTTTGAATTTTGAATTTGGATCTGGATCGTGATTTTTTTGCCCATTTTTTGCTCGTTTTTTTGCTCGTTTTTTGGCACAATATTATTTCAAATTTTGTTCCTGTTTTTGGATCTTGTATGTTCTTTTGCCGTGTTCTTTTTCCGGAGAGGAGTTCGCCGGAGAGGAGGAGGAGGTCACCAGAGAGGCGCTCGCCTACATCGCCGGAGAGGAGGAGGAGGTCGCCGGAGAGGAGTTCACCGGAGCATCGGAGAGGAGGAAGGAGAAACCATGAGGGGATGGGAGGAGAGGAGGGAGGAGGAGCCCACCGGAGAGGAGGGAGGAGGAGCTCACCGGAGAGGAGGGAGGAGGAGCTCACCGGAGAGGAGGGAGGAGAAACCGTGAGGGGAGGGGAGGGGAGGAGAGGAGGGAGGATGAGGTCGCCGGAGAGGAGGAGGAGGAGGTCGCCGGAGAGGAGGAGGGTAGTATGGTGGAGGAGAGAAGGGAAGATGGAGTGGAGGAGAGGAGGAGATGGAGTGGCGGAGAAGAATGAAGAGGTAAGGAGGAGAGGACCACGCCCAGCCATATATACGGCATAGTAATGGCGCACCGCGGGCAGGTGCGCCATTACTAACTTTTTTTATTTTTGTGATTTTGAAGGCGGGAAGATACTAATGGCGCACCATGGGCAGGTGCGCCATTAGTAACTTTTTTTTTATTTTTTTTGACTTTTTTGCCTCTCCAGATCTTAAAAGCCCCGTAACTTTTTTCTGTTAGGTTTTTGAGGATTTTGAAAATGTTTAACGGGGTTCCCCCCGTTAAATTCGGATGTAACTTTTCGAGTAGATGATTTTTCATATAAAAACTTCTTCATCCGAGCTCGTACGCAAAAGTTATGCCCATTTTACAAATTCTCGAGAGATTTTGCAAATAAAGTCGAAATTCATATTTGTAAATTTTCACAACAACTAGACCACATATCACATGGGAAACTTATTTTCTTTTATTTTTTTGACATTTCCATCATTTTTTTATTTTTTTTAAACTGAAAAGGCGGTCC
>NW_024114193.1:0-42375 GCF_003073215.2 Triticum urartu
TTCGCTACGCTATCACCTCCTTAATAGGACCAAGACGTTGGGTTAAGTGTGAACACGCATCTTCTGCGAACACCTCCGCATTATATGCGTGGGGGCTAAAGCCGACGACTGCAATCTTTCAGGCTATATACATATATACATAAACGGCCGCACAGGAGGCACCGTATTACTTTCCGGCAAAAGTATAAATACAGCCTTACTACATTTCATAAAAACATTGTGTTTACAATGGGAATACATGTCACTCAAACATAATATTCTTCGAGCACTGGGCCTCTATCAAACGAGCGCCCTCAAGAACCTCTTCAAAATAGTGCTCGGCAGCTACTCGGCCTATGGCCGAACCTTGCGCCGCAATAGTGGTAGCATCCATCTCCACCCAGTATGCCTTGACACGGGCAAAGGCCATCCGCGAGACTTCTATGCACGCTGACCACTTCATCGCATTGATGCGCGGCACCGCACCAAGGAACTGCTGCACTAAGCTGAAATAGCTTTTCGGCTTTGGCTTCTTCGGCCACAAGTGATCTACGACGGACCTCATGGCAAGCCCGGACAACCTATTAAGTTCGGCCCATTCGGCTAGCTGATCAGTCAAGTGAAGCGGATGCTCTAGAACGTTAAATTGCGACCAGAACAGCTTGTCCACTTCACAATCTGTCTGATCTCGGAAGTATTCAACCGCATCGACAGCGCTTGCCGCCAAGTCCATATATGTGTCTGCCGAACTCCACAGCTGATCCAGAGGGGCATACCACGGATCCCCGAACTTCCTCTACAGCAGAAAGGGCTTCCTGGCCGCAATATCCCCGACTTCGCGCAGCTCCTCCTTCTTCGCCCTCATAGCAGAGCGAGTGTCTTTGGTCACCATTGTGGCCTTTTCATGGTCCGCTGCCTTCAATCGGTTCTCTTTTTCAAGGAACTGGCAACGGTCGGCAGTGTCTTTTAATTCTACGGCCATCTTGGCCATCTTCTCTTTACTTTTGCAATACGCGGCCTTCTCGGCTCTTAACTCTTCGGTTGCCTTCAAAGCAGCCACATTACTAACTTTTGCTTGTTCCTTGGCTCGGGCAAGTTCCGCCCGAAGGGTCTCCACGGTGGCAGCTCCGTCTGCAGTCACAACATATTAAAGATACTGGCATCATGTTGCTCTTATTATGTGACATTCACCAGAAAAACATTACTTACCCTGTGACTGGTCAAGCCGCTTGTTAACAAGCTCGATGTCGACGTCTGCCGCATCTAGTTACAGCTTTAGTTCGGCAAACTCATGAGTCCGGCTAGCCACCGGAGCTCCCACTACCTGCACATTAAAGCGGTATGGTTATTGCCAGGGACTACGATCCTCTGTTTGTCGCCGTCCTTGGCGACAACCAGAGTCTTAGGGGCTACTATCTACACAGGGCACACCTAAAAATGTGCGGTACCATCACAAATGTACACCATTTTACGTACCTCAAAGCCCGTCAGTAGACTCACAAAGGCATCATGCAACCCGCTTTCGGTGGATGAAATTCTTTCAATCACCGTACCCATCAATGTATGGCGTTCCTCTGAGATGGCTGCTCGCTCCAACAGCTCCCTCAGTACGTTCGACCGCATACCAGACGGTGCCGGACTCTTTTGTTTGCTCTCTTCAAGAGCCGGACGCTGAGGACTTTGGGTAACTATAGGATTATCTTCTGGCGTCACCGGATCTGGAGAGGCCCTCCGCGATGACACTTCAAGGTCGCCCGCTTCTTGAGCAGGGGAGTCCGGGGGAGGCGTTTCGCTCTCCATCATCTCCGGAAGAAGATCCCCTGAAGACGAGCTCTGCTGAGAAGGGCTAAGATCCGAACGGCAAGATAAACGCTTCGGTTATTTTCCTCAGAGGTAAGGTAGTATATCTCCACTATTAAAGTACTTTCTGATTACTTACAGCTCGTTGGAGGGCTGATCCTCGCGCGGACTTTGTGCGGCAAAAGCACCCTCCAATGCAGGACCCTCTAGTGGAGACTTCTTCTCCCGTTTGGAAGCCTCGGTTTCCGGAACTTCAGAGGCAGTCCTCTTCCTTCCCCGAAGCGAGAGAAGGTCGGATTCTTCTCCTCGGTTATCCTCCTTCACGGAGGTGCTCATTCCCTCAGTTGGAATTGGTAGCGATGGGGACCCGCTTTCGACCTCATTATCCCCCCCCCTTATCTTCCTTTGAGGGCTCTGGGCAGGGTGCTAGCTCGAGCATCTTTTCCAGTACCGGATTCTCCAAACCCTTAGGAAGGGGGGCCGAACACCGAATAATCTTCGCCTTAGTTAGCCTGTCCTGGTCAAAGAGCAACGTCTTAGAATGACGTCGTGGCAAATAAAAGACGGTGTGTTCGGCTAAAGGGTTACTTACTTGGTCGGCGGTACGGTTGCTGCTCAGGCCCACGTCCTCGGTAGTATCCGGACACTCCATTTGGGGTCCTAAGAATGATTTGTACATCTCCTCGTGCATCAGGGCGAGGAAATTCTGAGTAGTACGCGACCCTTCTAGGTTGAACTTCCACATGTGGAGGGGCCGACGTTTGCAAGGCTGGATTCGACGAACCAACATGACTTGCACCACCATAATCAAACTGAAATCTCCTTCGAAGAGATTTTGGATGCGGCTTTGTGGTACAGGCACGTCCTTGGCAGGACCCCAGCTCAGCCCTTTGCTAATCCATGACATCAGTTGTCGTGGAGGGCCTGAGCGGAAAGCAGGGGTAGCCACCCACTTGGCACGTCTGGGAGCTGTGATGTAAAACCACTCCTTTTGCCATAATCCGGACACCTCTGGAAAGGAACCTTTGGGCCACGGAGCTCCTGCTATCTTGCTTATTAATGCGCCTCCGCATGCTGCATACTGCCCCTCGACCATCTTCGGCTTCACGTCAAAGGTCTTGAGCCACAGGCCGAAGTGAGGGGTAATGTGGAGGAAGGCCTCACACACGACAATGAATGTCAAGATGTGGAGAAAGGAGTCTGGGGCTAGATCGTGGAAATCTAGCCCGTAATAAAACATCAACCCCCCAACGAAGGGATCCGGAGTGAGGCCTAGTCCTCGGAGGAAGTGGGAGATGAACACGACTTCTTCATTGGGTTCAGGAGTAGGGACGACCTGCCCTCGGGTAGGCAGCCAATGCGAAACCTCGGCGGTCAGGTATCTGGCCTCCCTCAACTTCTTGATGTCTTCTTCCGTAACGGAGGAGGGCATCCATCGGCCTTGAAGGCTAGATCCGGACATGATTGAAGGTCCGGAGCACCTGACCTGGGCTTTGGGTGTTAGAACTCGAGGCGGGGGAAGGATTCGATTAAGCACGGGAGGGGGAAAAAGTAAAACCCTTGTCCCTTTATAAAGAGGGTGAATATCAAGCATCCTCTCCATAGACGTTTGGGACTTGCCTATAATCCAGGAGTCCTAGACACGGTTGGGTTACCCACACCCGTATTGATGAGAATCCCATGATAAGGGGACATGATCTCTGCTTTGATAAGACGTGTCAAAAAACTACCTCGCGTTATGTGCGGGGCTAGTTAAAGGAAACGGTTCGAATAATCACCGGGCCATGACATAATGTTGTGTTGCCAAAACAAGTCACCAAATTGGATTTGTGGAAATATTATTCTCTCTACGGTGGTATGTGGAACTTATTTTGCAGGGTCGGACACTATCCCTATATTCAGATTCTTCCGTGGTATATTCGGAGGAGGAACCCACCTTGCAATGCCGAAGACAATACTGCGCGCCGGACTCATCGTCATTGAAAGCCTGCTTCAGGGGCTACTGTGGGAGTCCTGGATTAGGGGGTCTCTGGACAGCCGGACTATCTCCATTGGCCGGACTGTTAGACTATGAAGATACAAGATTGAAGACTTCGTCTCGTGTCCGGATGGGACTCTACTTGGCGTGGAAGGCAAGCTAGGCAGTACGGATATGGATATCTCCTCCTTTGTAACCGACCTTGTGTAACCCTAGCCCCCTCTGGTGTCTATATAAACCGGAGGGTTTTAGTCCGTAGGACAACATACAATCATACCATAGGCCAGCTTCTAGGGTTTAGCCTCTTCGATCTCGTGGTAGACCTACTCTTGTACTACCCATATCATCAATATTAATCAAGCAGGACGTAGGGTTTTACCTCCATCGAGAGGGCCCGAACCTGGGTAAAACATCGTGTCCCCTGCCTCCTATTACCATCCGCCTTAGACGCACAGTTCGGGACCCCCTACCCGAGATCCGCCGATTTTGACACCGACAATGGGTGTTAATCACATGGTGATGTGAACTATTGGTGTTAAATCACATGGCGTTATAATAACTTTATTATTGCCTCTAGGGCATATTTCCTTCAGTCTCCCACTTGCACTAGAGTCAATAATCTAGTTCATATCGCCATTTGATTACAAGGACTCCCTCAGTAGCCCCTAATCCAGGACTCCCTCAGTAGCCCCTGAACCAGGACTCCCTCAGTAGCCCCTGAACCAAGCTTTCAATGACGATGAGTCCGGCGCGCAGTATTGTCTTCGGCATTGCAAGGCAGGTTCCTCCTCCGAACACATCACAGAAGAATTTGAATACAAGGATAGTGTCCGACCCTGCAAAATAAGTTCCACATACCACCATAGAGAGAATAATATTTCCACAAATCTTAATCTGCTGACACGTTTTGGCAACATGACATCATGCCATGGCTCGGTGATTATTCAAACCGTTTTTCTTCAACCAGCTCCACACATAACGCGAGGCGGTTTCTTGACACGTCTTGTCAAAGTAGAGATCGTGTTCCCCTAATTACGAGATTCTCATCAATACGGTCGTGGGTAACCCAACCGTGTCTAGGACTCCTAGATTATAGGCAAGTCCCAAACGGCTACGGAGAGGACGCTTGATATTCAACCTCTTTATAAAGGGACAAGGCTTTTACTTTTTCCTTCGTGCTCAATCGAATCCTTCCCCCGCCTTGAGTTCTAACACCCAAAGCCCAGTTCAGGTGCTTTGGACCTTCAATCATATCCGGATCTTGCCTTCAAGGCCGGTGGATGCCCTCCTTCGTTACGGAAGAGGATATCAAGAAGTTGAGGGAGGCCAGATACCTGACCGCCGAGGTTTCGCATTGGCTGCCTGCCCGAGGGCAGGTTGTCCCTACTCCCGAACCCAACGAGAACGTTGTGTTCATCTCCCACTTCCTTCGAGGCCTAGGCCTCACCCTGGATCCCTTTGTTAGGGGTTTGATGTTCTATTATGGGCTAGATTCCCACGATCTAGCCCCAGACTCCTTTCTCCACATCTCGGCATTTATTGTCGTATGTGAGGCCTTCCTCCGCATTACCCCTCACTTCGGCCTGTGGCTCAAGACCTTTGACGTGAAGCCGAAGATGGTCGAGGGGCAACATGTAGCGTGTGGAGGCGCATTAATAAGTAAAATTGCTGGAGCTCCATGGCCAAAGGGTTCCTTTCCAGAGGTGTCCGGATTATGGCAGCGGTAGTGGTTTTACATCACAGCTCCCAAAAGTGCCAAGTGGGTGGCCGCCCCTGCTTTCCGCTCGGGCCCTCCACCACAACTGATGTCATGGATTAGCATAGGGCTGAGCTGGGGTCCAGCCAAGGACGTGCCTATACTGCAAAGCCGCATTCAAGATCTCTTCAACGGAGATTTCAGTCTAGTTACGGTGATGCAAGTCATGCTGGTTCGTCGAGTCCAGCCTTGCAAACGCCGGCCCCTCCGCATGTGGGAGTTCAACCCAGAAGGGTCGCGCACCATTCAGAATTTCCTCGGCCTGATGCACGAGGAGATGTACAAATCATTCTTCGGACCCCAAATAGAGTGTCCGGATACTACCGAGGACGTGGGCCTGAGCAGCAACAGTACCGCCGACCAAGTAAGTAATCCTTTAGCCGAACACACCGTCTTTCATTTACCATGACGTCATTCTGAGAAATCTCTCTATGACCAGGACTGGCTAACAAGGGCGAAGATGATTCGGTGTTCGGCCCCCCTTCCTGAGGGTTTGGAGAATCCGGTACTGGAAAAGATGGTCGAGCTAGCACCTTGCCCGGAGCTCTCAAAGGAAGATAAAGGGGGGAATAATGAGGTCGAAAGTGGGCCCCCATCGCTACCAATTCCAAGCGAGGGAATGAGCGCCTCCGTGAAGGAGGATAACCAAGGGGAAGAATCTGACCTTCTCTCGCTTCAGGGAAGGAAGAGGACTGCCTCTGAAGATCCGGAAACCGAGGCTTCCAAACGGGAGAAGAAGTCTCCACCAGAGGGTCCTGCCTTGGAGGGTGCTCTTGCCGCACAAAGTCCGCGCGAGGATCAGCCCTCCAACGAGCTGTAAGTAATCAAAAAGTACTTTAATAGTGGAGATATACTACCTTACCTCTGAGGAAAATAACTGAAGCGTTTATCTTGTAGTTCGGATCTTAGCCCTTCTCAGCAGACCTCGTCTTCGGGGGATCTTCTTCCGGAGATGATGGAGAGCGAAACGCCTCCCCCGGACTCCCCCGCTCAAGAAGCGGGCGACCTTGAAGTGTCGTCACGGAGGGCTCTCCAGATCTGGTGAGGCTAGAAGATAATCCTATAGTCACCCGAAGTCCCCATTGTCCGGCTCTTGAAGAGAGCAAACAAAAGAGTCCGGCACCCATCTGGTATGCGGTCGGACGTACTGAGGGAGCTGTTGGAGCGAGCAGCCATCTCAGAAGAACACCGTACGTTGATGGGTACAGTGGTGAAAGAATTTCGTCCGCCGAAAGTGGATTGCATGAAGAATTTATGAGTCTACTGACATGCTTTGAGGTACGTGAAATGATATACTTTTTGATAGTACCGCACATTTTAGGTGTGCCTTGTGTAGATAGTAGCCCCTGAGACTCTGGTTGTCATTGAGAATGGCGGCAAACAGAGGATCGTAGTACCAGGTAATAACCAAACCGCCTTTATGTGCAGGTGGTGGAAGCTCCAGTGGCTAGCCGAACTAATGAGTTTGCCAAACTAAAGCGGCAACTAGATGCGGCAGATGCCGATATCGAGCTTGTTAACAAGCGGCTTGACGAGGCACAGGGCAAGTAATGTTTTATGGTGAATATCACATAGTAAGAGCAGCATGATGCCAGTATGTTTAATATGTTGTGACTACAGATGGAGCTGCCACCGTGGAGACCCTTCGGGCGGAACTTGCCCGAGCCAAAGAACAAGGAAGGAGTAGTAATGCGGCTGCATTGAAGGCGGCTGAAGAGTTGAGAGCCGAGAAGGCCGCGCATTGTGAGAGTAAAGAGAAGATGGCCAAGATGGCTATAAAGTTAAAAGACTCGGCTGACCGTTGCTAGTTCCTTGAAGAAGAAAAATGAGCGAAGGCGACGGACCTTGAAAAGGCCACGATGGCGACCAAAGACACCCGCTCTGCTATGAGGGCGAAGAAGGAGGAGCTGCGTGAAGCCGGGGATATTGCAGCTGGGAAGCCCTTTTTGCTGCGGAGGAAGTTTGGAGATCCGCGGTATGCCCCTCTGGATTGGTTGTGGAGTTCGGCAGACGCATATCTGGACTTGGCGGCGAGCGTTGTCGATGCGGCCGAATACTTCCGAGATCAAACAGATCGTGAAGTGGACAAGCTATTCTGGTCGCAGTTTAACGTTCCAGAGCGTCCGCTTCCACTAACTGATCAGCTTGCCGAATGGGCCGAACTCAATAGATTGTCCGGACTCGCCATGAGGTCCGTCGTAGATCATCTGTGGCCGGAAAAGCCGAAGCCGAACAGCTATTTCAGCTTAGTGCAGCAGTTCCTTGGTGCGGTGCCGCGCATCAATGCGATGAAGAGGTCGGCGTGCATAGAAGGCTCGCGGATGGCCCTTGCCCGTGTCAAAGCATACTGGGCGGAGATGGATGCTACCACTGTTGCGGCGCAGGGTTCGGCCATAGGCCGAGTGGCTGCCGAGCACTATTTTGAAGAAGTTCTTGAGGGTGCTCGTTTGATAGAGGCCCAGTGCTCGAAGAATATTATGTTTGAGTGACATGTATTCCCATTGTAAAAACAATGTTTATAATTTAGGTGTATTTATACTTTTGCCTGAAAGTAATATGATGCCTCCTGTGCGGCCGTTTATGTATATATGTATATAACCTGAAAGATTGCAGTCGTCGGCTTCCCCCACGCATATAATGCAGGGGTGTTCGCAGAAGACACGTGTTCACACTTAATCCAACGTCTTGGTCTAATAAGGAGGTGATAGCGCAGCGAACGAGGCAACCGGACTAATAATGCTTTAACACTTTCACTTAGCCATAGGAGTTTGACGGTGGGGCTACTATATAGCCCCTGTTGGCTCCACATTCTCTCGAATTCGGGGTGCGTACGTGCCTGGCCGGGAAACGGCCCTTCGTTAAGGCGGAGGAATTCTAACATTCCGATAGGTCATCGAGTGGTTGACCAGTCTCACGCTATATCATGACAGTCAGTTTTTGGCTTTCTCTATTGAGGTGCTTGTCCGGATGACCCGGGGCACAATCGTAGTAGTTCTCCTAGTGCTACCTTAGCTGATAGAGCGGAACATAAGGTACCAAAACATAGGAGCTGGGCAAACCCAACATTTGACCAAAGACATGATTCGGAGCTGATGCATATAAGGCCAAACTCGCGACGCCGAACACTCCCTAAGGTATTCGGTCTTTATGGTATAAACCGGGCCTAAATAGTGCCCTTTGTAAGAAGCCCCTTGTGTCCAGGTACGGGCGTTTATTCTGACGTGGCCACATGCCAAGACGTCAGTATCCTTCTCATTTATATTTGAGAATCTGAGGGATGTGTATCAACAAGAGACAGTAAAAAAGGTTTACGCAGGGTCTTAATCTAAAAAGAATCCTTGGAGCGGGTCCCTGCTGCACGTCTGCGCCTGTGTCTCCGTTGTGCCGTATCATGGATGGGTGTAGCACGATGGTCATCTGTAAAAGAGAGAAACTTAGGTGAAAAGTTGTCATGCAAAAATGTAGGTTTGAAGAAACCATGTATAATTCAAGATGAGTAAAATTTGCCACTTGTCTGCCCGCGTTGAGCCCCTTGTATTTGTAATAGGGGTGTGGCTTATCAAACCTGTGTGAGTTACATATAGCTACGCCGGACTCGTCTAACCGTGTCCGTGGTCTTGTCGACCTATCAAATGCTTTAGCTGGTGAGGCCCTTTTTAGTGTGCGGCTACCAAGGCAGTCGCACTCTCTTCGACGTGCAGGGATCGCTTAATATTTCCATTCATTGTAATGATGCCACGTGGATCGGGCATCTTAAGCGTGAGGGAAGCGTAATGCGGTATTGCATTGAGCGAGCGAAAGCTTCGCGTCCAAGTAGTGCTTGATAGCCACTTTGGAACGGAGCAATGTGGAAGGTTAAATTTTCGCTACGGAAGTTATCGGGGAGGCCGAATATAACTTCTAATAGCAGGGAGCCCGTGCAATGAGCCCCTGGGCCGGGCGTTACTCCTTTAACGGTAGTATTGCTGAGGCAAATTTTCGTTGGGTCTATCCCCATTTTGCGGATTATGTCCTGATATATCAGGTTTAGACAGCTGCCACCGTCCATCAGGACTCGTGTGAAGTGGTATCCGTTAATTACTGGGTCTAATACCAAGGCAGCCCATCCTGCACGCCGGATACTTGCTGAGTAATCCTGATGGTCAAAAGTGATCGGTTGAAACGACCAGTGGCAGGACTCCGCGGTGATAGGCCCTTGGGCATATTTATCTGGGAGTGCCGCTTTGTTTCTCCCCTTTATCACGTGTAACACATTTACTGTTTTGACTTCTGGTGGAAATTTCTTTTGTTCCCTAGTGTCTTGCTCGAGAGGCCCATCCTCGTCTTCGCTTGGTGTATCCTCCCCCTTGTGTATGGCGTTGAGCTTGCCGGACTGCTTGAAGACCCAACATTCTCTGTGGGTATGATTAGTAGGTTTACCGGGGGTGCTATGGATCTGGCATACTTGGTCCAGAATTTTGTTTAGGCTGGACAGTTCGTCTCTGGCGCCTTTAGAGGGCGGCTTTTGCTGACTTGGCCGAGAGCTTTTGAATCCGGCATTTACTGCCGTGCTCTTCGTGCAGTCTTCTTTATTCCGGCGTTTGTTATTGTTGTTGCGCCGTGATTTCCCGTTTCCATCTCTAACTTCGGATGTACTGGGGTCGCTGGTGCTGCATCTGGCTAGCCAGCTATCCTCACCCGTGCAAAAGAGGGTCATGAGGCTTGTTAATGCTGCCATTGTTCTCGGCTTTTCTTGGCTGAGGTGTCTGGCAAGCCATTCGTCACGGACGCTATGCTTAAAAGCTGCCATGGCTTCGGGGTCCGGACAGTCGACTATTTGGTTCTTTGTAGTAAGAAACATGTTCCAAAGATTTCGGGATGACTCTCCAGGCTGTTGAGTTATATGACTCAAATCATCCGCGTCCGGAGGTCGGACAAAAGGTCCTTGAAAATTTGCCCGAAAAGCGTCTTCGAGCTCTTCCCAGCTTCCAATGGAGCTTTCGGGGAGGCTTTTAAGCCAGTGTCGAGCTGGCCCTTTGAGTTTGAGGGGTAAATACTTAATGGCGTGGAGATCATCTCCTCAAGCCGTATGGATATGGAGGATATAGTCCTCAATCCAGACCCCAGGGTCTGTTGTTCCGTCGTATGCCTCTATGTTTACGGGTTTGAATCCCTCTGGAAATTCATGGTCCAGCACCTCGTCGGTGAAACATAGGGGGTGTGCGGCACCCCTATATCTGGGTGTACCGTAGTGTTTGGATGTTTGTTGTGTTACATCGTATGCTGGAGCGCGCCTGCGTGGTCAATAGATGGATCTGGTTGCGCCATCCTTTTGATGCGAGCCCTCACGTGGATCATGTATTGGCTTATGTGCGGCATTGCTTGCCACTCTATGTTGGCCGTGAGGTCGTCTATCTGGCCAGGTGGCCGTTTTAATTTCTGGTTGCATGGGATCTAAGGCCTCCTCATCGAATTCAGGTAGCAACTTCCTCTTCGGGTAGCTCTTGGTGGGGCGATTACCGCCATACTTTGCTACTGTGTTGAGTACTTTGCTCCATCTGATTTGGAGCGTGTCTTGCGCAGCCTTGAGCCTTTGCTTCTGCTTTTTTAGACTCCTCGCGGTGGCAACAAGCCTTTGATGGGCATTCTTTGGCTCTGGGTTTTTGTCCGGTGTTATGTCATCTGGACTATTATCTTTGACAGAATCGGGTTGTTCGGTTTGATTCTCCGTGTTGCCGTGGTCCGGCAATGGTTCACCCTGCTCTAACGTTGGGTCTGTATGATCGTTGTTTCTACCGAGGCGGGATTTGGGGCGGCGCTTACACCGCCACTTTGACTGCTTCTCGAGGGGACAACCCTTCGTTGCGTCCTTCCGTTCCTCGTTGTCGTTTTCTTTTGGTGTGTTCACCATGTATACGCCATGTGGTGAAGTGGGCATCCAGTGCCCTGTGGGCAGTGGTTCCTCTTCGTTTCCCCCATCGTCGTCCATACCGTCGATGTCTTCGGAGTTGAAGTCGAGCATGTCGGTGAAGTCATCGACATTGGCTACTAAGTGGGTGGTGGGTGGGCCACAAATTTCTTCGTCGTCCGCATCCCAGTCCTGCCGGACATAGTTCGGCCAGGATCCTCCTGACAAGGAGACATACCTTAATGAGTTCAATATGTCGCCAAAGGGCGAGTGCTGAAAAATATCCGTGGAGGTAAACTGCATGATCGACGCCCAATCAGATTCGATAGGAACGGGCGCAGGCGGCTCGGAGTCCGTGGCCGGAGAAGGATCCAGCAGTTTAACAACACGACTCTCGTGTAAGGTAAGGTCGATGTTTGGCTCGATCGCCGCTGAGGGTAAAGCCTCCGTGGCGGGGTCCATCCACCCGTCCATGGACGGCGCAACTGGCTCCGAATTGAGGGTCGGAGCAGCTGCCTGTGCGATCTCCTGAACACTGTCCGATGATAGAGCTAAATCGTACTCATCGTGACCGCGTGACGCAAAAGGCAGAGGCTCGAATCTGTCGAAGATCAAGTCTCCACGGATATCGGCGGTGTAGTTTAAGCTTCCAAACCTGACCGGGTGGCCAGGGGCATAACTTTCAATCTGCTCTAAATGGCCAAGCGAATTGGCCCGCAGTGCAAAGCCGCCGAACACGAAGATCTGTCCGGGGAGAAAAGTCTCACCCTGGACTGCATCGCTATCGATGATAGTAGGAGCCATCAAGCCTAACGGCGATGGCACAGAGGAACTCTCAATGAAAGCACCAATGTCGGTGTAAAAACCGTCGGATCTCGGGTAGGGGGTCCCGAACTGTGCGTCTAAGGAGGATGGTAACAGGAGGCAGGGGACACAATGTTTTACCCAAGTTTGGCCCTCTTGATGGAGGTAAAACCCTACGTCCTGCTTGATTAATATTGATGATATGGGTAGTACAAGAGTAGATCTACCATGAGATCGGAGAGGCTAAACCCTAGAAGCTAGCCTATGGTATGATTGTATGTTGTAGTTGTTGTGTCCTACGGACTAAAACCCTCCGGTTTATATAGATACCGGACAAGTTAGGGTTACACAAGGTCGGTTACAAAGGAGGATATACACATATCCGTATTGCCTAGCTTGCCTTCCACGCCAAGTAGAGTCCCATCCGAACACGAGACGAAGTCTTCAATCTTGCATCTTCATAGTCTAACAGTCCGGCCAATGGAGATAGTCCGGCTGTCCGGAGACCCCCTAATCCAGGACTCCCACAATCATAAACCCACAATTCATCGGATAGATCATAAACACACCGCAAAAGAAGAGTTACATCGAATAGATCTCCAAGAGAATCGAGGAGAACTTTGTATTGAGATCCAAAGAGAGAGGAAGCCATCTAGCTACTAGCTATGGACCCGTAGGTCTGAAGTAAACTACTCACACATCATCGGAGAGGCCATGGAGTTGATGTAGAGGCCCTCCGTGTTCAATGTCGCCTGCGGCGGAGCTTCGGAAAAGGCCCCAAGATGGGATCTCTTGGGTACAGAAGGTTGCTGCTGTGGAATTAGGTTTTTGTGGTGCTCCTGGATGTTCTTGGGGTATATGGATATATATTGGAGGAAGAAGTACGTCGGTGGAGCAACGAGGGGCCCATGAGGGTGGGCGCACCCCCTGTCTCATGGCCTCGTCGATTGTTTCTTGACGTCCACTCCAAGTCTCCTGGATCACGTTTGTTCAACAATAACGCTCCCGAAGGTTTCATTCCGTTTGGACTTTGTTTGATATTCCTTTTCGGTGAAACTCTAAAATAGGGAAAAACAACAATTTGGGCTGGGCCTTCGGTTAATAGGCTAGTCCCAAAAATCGCACAAAAGTGTAAAAATAAGCCCATTAACATCCAAAATAGATAATATAATAGCATAGAGCAATCAAAAATTATAGATATGATGGAGACGTATCAAGCATCCCCAAGCTTAATTCTTGCTCGACCTCAAGTAGGTAAATGATAAAAACATAATTTTTGATGTGGAATGCTTCCTAACATATTTCTCAATGTAATTTTTCTTTATTAGGGCATGAATGTTCAGATCCGAAAGATTCAAGATAAACGTTTAATATTGACATAGAAATAATAATACTTCAAGCATACTAACTAAGCAATCATGTCTTCTCAAAATAGCATGGCCAAAGAAAGTTATCCCTACAAAATCATATAGTCTGGCTATGCTCTATCTTCATCACACAAAATAATAAATCATCACAACCCCGATGACAAGCCAAGAAACTGTTTCATACTTTTGATGTTCTCAAACTTTTTAAATCTTCACGCAATATATGAGCGTGAGCCATGGATATAACACTACGGTGGAATATAACGGTGGTTGTGGAGAAGACAAAAAGGGAGAAGATAATCTCACAAGAGCTATAAGTGTATGAAAGCTCAACAAAAGAAACTAAGTGGGTTGATACATCTCCGCCGTATCTACTTTTCCAAACACTTTTGCCCTTGTTTTGGACTCTAACTTGCATGATTTGAATGGAACTAATCCGGACTGACGCTGTTTTCAGCAGAATTGCCATCGTGTTATTTATGTGCAGAAACAGAAGTTCTCGGAATGACCTGAAACTTCACGGAACGTCTTTTTGGAAATAATAAAAAATCCTTGCAAAAGATGCAGACCAGGGGGCCCACACCCTAGCCATGAGGGTGGGGGGCGCGCCCCCTACCTCGTGGCCCCCCTAGAGCTCCTCTGACCTCAACTCCAACTCTACGTATTTGCTTTCGGGGAGAAAAAAATTAGAGAGAAGGATTTGTCGCGTTTTACGATACGGAGCCGCCGCCAAGCCCTAAAACCTCTCGGGAGGGCTGATCTGGAGTCCGTTCGGGGCTTCGGAGAGGGGAATCCATCGCCATCGTCATCATCAACCTTCCTCCATCACCAATTTCACGATGCTCACCGCCGTGCGTTAGTAATTCCATCGTAGGCTTGCTAGACGGTGATGCGTTGGATGAGATTTATCATGTAATCGAGTTAGTTTCATTAAAGGGTAATGCTAAAATATGGTTTAATTCTCTTGATCCTGGTTGTGTGCGTAGTCCCCGGGATATGATTTATTACTTCTCTACTAAATATTTCCCAGCTCATAAGAAAGAAGATGCTTTAAGGGATATATATAATTTTGTGCAAATTGAAGAAGAGAGTCTCCCACAAGCTTGGGGGAGGCTTCTCCAGTTACTTAATGCTTTGCCTGATCATCCTCTTAAGAAAAACGAAATACTTGATATCTTCTATAATGGACTAATCGATGCTTCCAGAGATTACCTGGATAGTTGTGCTGGTTCTGTTTTCAGGGAAAGAACACCGGATGAAGCTGAAATTCTATTGAATAATATGTTGACAAATGAAAATAATTGGACACTTCCTGAGGCAGCTCCTGAGCCTATTCCTAAACCAACTCTGAAGGAAAGAGGTGTTCTATTTCTCAGTCCTGAAGATATGCAAGAGGAAAAGAAATCTATGAAAGAAAAAGGTATTAAAGCTGAAGATGTTAAGAATTTACCTCCTATTGAATAAATACACGGTCTTAATTTACCGCATGTTGAAGAAACATATGATCTTAATCCATTACCTATTGATTAAATACATGGTCTTGATAACCCGACACAGGTAGTAAAGGTAAACTCTCTCTATAGATATGATAAAGCTGAAATCCCATTTACTAAGTTTGCTAGCCAATGCTTAGATGAGTTTGATAAATTTATGGTTAAGCAAGAAGACTTCAATGCTTATTTTGGTAGACAATTGAAATACAATTCACATATGCTTGAACACTTGGCTGATTATATGGCTAATGTCAAAGGTGAACTTAAACTTATTAGTAAACATGCTTCTATGGTTACCACTCAAGTAGAACAAGTACTTAAGGCCCAAAATGATTTGCTCAATGAATTGAATAGTAAGAATAATGATTATGCTATTAGAGTGGCTACTATAACTGGTAGAATGACTCAGGAACCTCTATATCCTGTAGGCCACCCTAAGAGAATTGAGCAAGATTCTTAGAGAAATAATATAGATGCACCTAGTCCTTCTAAAAGGAAGAAAAAGAAAAATGATAGGACTTTGCATGCTTCTAGTGAACCTATTGCTGAAACACTTGAGAATCCAAATGATATTTCTATTTCTCATGCTAAAACACAATCTGGTAATGAACCTGAAACTAGTGATAATGTTAATGATAATGTTCATGTTGATCCTCAACCTAGTAATGATAATGATATAGAATTAAACCTGCTATTGATCTTGATAACCCACAATCAAAGAATCAACGCTATGATAAGGAAGACTCTGTTGCTAGGAAACATGGAAAGGAAAGAGAGCCTTGGGTTCAGAAACCCATGCCTTTTCCTCCCAAACCATCCAAGAAAAAGGATGATGAGGATTTTGAGCGCTTTGCTGAAATGATTAGACCTATCTTTTTGCATATGCGAGTAACTGATATGCTTAAAATGAATCCTTATGCTAAGTACATGAAAGAAATTGTCACTAATAAAAGGAAGATATCAGAATCTTAAATTTCCACCATGCTTGCTAATTATACTTTCAAGGGTGGAATATCAAAGAAACTTGGAGATCCAGGAGTACCCATTATACCATGCTCCATTAGAAGAAACTATGTTAAAACTGCTTTATGTGATCTTGGAGCCGGTGCTAGTGTTATGCCTCTCTCTTTATATCGTAGACTTGATTTGAATAACTTGATGTCGGTGTCAAAACCGGCGGATCTCGGTAGTGGGTCCCGAACTGTGCGTCTAGGCCGGATGGTAACAGGAGGCAGGGAACACGATGTTTTACCCAGGTTCGGGCCCTCTTGATGGAGGAAAAACCCTATGTCCTGCTTGATTAATATTGATTATATGGGTAGTACAAGAGTAGATCTACCACGAGATCAAGGAGGCTAAACCCTAGAAGCTAGCCTATGGTATGATTGTTGTATATGGAGTTTATTGCCTACGGACTACAACCCTCTGGTTTATATAGACAGCGGATAGGGTTAGGGTTACATAGAGTCGGTTACAATGGTAGGAGATCTTGAATATCCGCATCGCCAAGCTTGTCTTCCACGCCAAGGAAAGTCCCATCCGGACACGGGACGAAGTCTTCAATCTTGTATCTTCATAGTCCAGGAGTCCGGCCGAAGGTATAGTCCGGCTACCCGAACACCCCCTAATCCAGGACTCCCTCAGTAGCCCCTGAACCAGGCTTCAATGACGACGAGTCCGGCGCGCAAATTGGCTTCGGCATTGCAAGGCAGGTTCCTCCTCCAAGTCCTTCATAGAAGATTGTAAACACCAAGAGTAGTGTCCGGCTCTGCAAAAATAAGCTTCCACATATTGCCATAGAGAGAATAATATTAACACAAATCAAATCTGCTGACGTATTCCGCAGTGCGTCATCACACTACAGCCAAGTCCTTCACTCGAATCATTTTCACTCTTCCACCTCAGCGTGTTTTGCGAGGCGGTTTCCTTGGCACGTCTTGTCAAAGCAGAGATCGTGTGCCCCCCTTTTACGGGATTCTCATCAATACGGATGTGGGTAACCCAATCGTGCCCGTTAGCATCTTTTCTTGATTAAAGGCGAGTCCCAAACGGTTACGGGGAGGGCTCCTGGTATTCAACCTTTTATAAAGGGACCAGGGCCTTACTCCTTTTCTCCAATCCCAAAACAAGTTCGCCCGTCGCCTCGAGTTCCAACACCCTAGGCTTCAGATTCCGGGCGCCTCAGACCTTCGACAATGTCCAGTTCCGACCTACAAGGCCGATGGATGCCCTCCTCCATCACGGAGGAGGACGTGCTAAAGTTGAGAGAGGCTAAGTTCTTGACCGCCGAAATTTCGCATAGGTTGCCTGCTCAAAGGCAGGCTATTCCCAGTTCCCAGCCCGGTGAGAGCGTAGTGTTCATGTCTCACTTCCTTCGGGGGTTAGGCTTCCCGATGGATCCCTTCGTGAGGGGGCTGCTGTTTTATTATGGGCTGGAATTTCATGACTTAGCTCCGGAGTCCATCCTCCACATTTCCTCATTCATCGTTGTGTGCGAAGCGTTCCTCCGTGTTACTCCTCACTTCGGATTATGGCTCAAGACTTTTGGAGTGGAGCCGAAGATGATCGAGGGACAGCACGCAGAGTGCGGAGGCGCTGTCATAAGTAAGAATGCGAATGCTCCATGGCCCGAGGGCTCCTTTCAAGAGGAGCTCGGCTTGTGGCAACGAGAATGGTTCTATATCACCGCTCCCAGGAGCGCCAAGTGGGCGGCGCCTCCTGCCTTTCGCTCGGGTCCCCCATCACGGCTAGCGTCATGGGTCAACAAAGGATTAGATTGGGGGTTATCCAAAGATGTGCCCTTGTTGCAGGGACGCATCGGGGATCTCTTAGAAAGAGACCTCAACCTGGTCAAGGTGACGCAGGTCATGCTGATTCACCGAACACTGCCCAGCAAACGTCGCTCCCTTCGTCTGTGGGAGTTTAATCCGGAGGGACCATGAGCTCTCCATCATTTTATGTGCGCAACGCCCGTGGAGATGTATAAACTGTTCTTCGGGTCACAAATGATGTGTCCGGATTTGACCGAGGACGCAGGCCTAAGCTGCAATCGCCCGGATACCAAAGTAAGTAACCTTGTGCCCGGACCTACTATCCATATAATCGTCATAAACTTGCCCCTAAAGGAGCTGTCCATTTAAACAGGAGTGGATAGCAAAGGCAAAGCTGATTAGGTGTCCAGCTCCCCTTCCCGAAACCAGGCCGGATCCCGTGCTTGTCAGGATGTTGACGATAATGCCTTTGGAGGGAAGTAAGGGGAAGGACAAGGGAACTATGGCCTCCTCGAAGGAGGCTGCTCCGAAGTGAGGAACCGACAATTCCTCTCCCAAGGGGAAGAAGAGGGCCGCCTCCGATGACCCGGAGACCATGGCCCCGAAGCGGGGGAGAAAATCCTCGTCAGAGGGTCCGACGCCGGGGAGTTCCTCGGCCGAACTACGCCCTCAAAGGGATCAGCCCTCCAGCGAGCCGTAAGTAGAGAGAGGTTCTCCTTTTGAGGGATGAGAGAAATCCTTGATTTATATCTGAGAAGATTAACCGAAATTTTACCTTGTAGCTCGGATCTCAGCCCTTCTCAGCAGACCTCGTCTTCGGGGGATCTTCTTCCGGAATGATGGAGAGCGGGACGCCTCCCCCTGCCGTACCGCCTAGCGAGGTGGGCGACCCTGACGTGTGGTCGTGTGGGGTTTCTCTGAATCCGGCACGGGCGGAAGATAGTTATGTGCCCCCCCAAGGCTCTCCGCATCCGGCCTTCAAAAGAGGCCATAGGACAAGTCCGGCACCATCTGGTGCTCGGCCGGAGGAGCTAAAGATTCTGCTGGAGTGAGCTTCCATCTGGTGATTGAAAGGATTTCATCCGCAGAAAGCGTATTGCATGAGGCCGTCAAAAGTTTACTAACGGGTTTTGAGGTACGTTAGATAATGTACACTTTTGTCAGTTGCGCATAAGTAAGGTGCGCCCTGTGTAGATAGTAGCCCCTGAGACTCTGCGCGTTGTCAAGAAATGACGACACGCAGAGGATCATAATCCCAGGTCTAAGATGTCGCCTTTGAATGTAGGTGGCGAGGTGTCCGGAATCAAGCCGAACTGATGATGTGGCCGAACTAAAGCGGCAATTGGACGTGGCAGATGCCGACATCGCACTTGTCAACAAGCGGCTTGATGAGGCTCAAGGTATGTAATTCTTCGGGCGGCATCAGGTAAGAGGAGCTTCATGCCAGTGTCTTACAATGTGTGTGCTCGACGCAGATGGTACGGCCGCCGTGGAGAATCTTAGGGCAGAACTTGCCCGAGCTAAGGAGCAAGCCAGAAAAAGCGATGCGGCTGCCAAGAAGGCCCTTGAAGAGCTCAGAGCCGAACAGGCTGCTCATTGCCGAAGCAAGGAGGAGATGGCCGAGATGGCCGAAAAGTTAAAAAGCGCTACCGACCGTTGCATACTTCTTGAAAAAGAAGACCAGGCGAAACAGACGGACTTAGAGAAGGCCGTTGCTAATGCCAAGGACGCGCGCTCTGCGATGAGAGCTACGAAGGAGGAGCTGCGTCAGGCCGAACAGATTGCGGCTGGAAAGCCTTTTATGCTGCGAAGGAAATTTTGTGATCCGAAGTTTGCTCCGTTGGACCGGATGTGGAGTGTGGAGGATACCTATCTGGACTTGGCAGCGAGTGCTGCTGATGCGGCCGCACGGGCAAGCGATGCGAGATCAGAAAGATCGCGAAGTGGAAAAGCTTTTCTGGTCGCAGTTTCACAATCCAGAGCGTCCACTGGCAGTGGATGATCGTTTGGCTCAATGGGCCGAACTGAATAGGTTGTCTGGACTCGCCATGAAGTATGTCATGGGTCACCTGTGGCCGGGGAGATCGGAGCCGAAGAGTTATTTCAGCTTGGTGCAGCAATTCCTTGACGCGGTGCCGCGTATAAATGCAATGAAGAGGTCAGCATGAATAGAGGGCGCTAGGATGGCTCTTGCCCGTGTTAAGACATACTGGCAGAGATGGAGACCATCATTGTTGCGTCCCGAGATTCGGACAAAAGCCGAGTACCCTCCGAGAACTATTTTCAGGAAGTTCTTGAAGGCGCTCGTGTAATAGAGACGCAGTGCCCGAAAGATGTTATGTTATGATAGCATATGTATTTATAAAGTAATATTTTGATAAACTGTAGTGGCCTTTTTTATACTTGTGCCTCCAAGTATTGGGAACACCTCCTGTGCGGCCGTTTTAAGATATATATATATATATATAGAATCTGAAAGATGGCAGTCGTTGGCTTTAGCCCCCACGCACATAGTGCGGGGGTGCCCACAGAAGATGCATTTTCACACTTAACCCAACGTCTTGGTCCTACAAAGGAGGTGATAGCAGCGGGCCAGGCAACCGGACTATAATGCTTTAACACTTTCACTTAGCCATAGGAGTTTGACAATGAGACTCTTTAGGTAGCTCCTTGGTGGCAACTGCGCTCGTCCGAATTTAGGGCGCGTATGTGCCTGACCGGGAAGCGGCCCTTTGTTAAAGCGGAGGAATCCGATAGATTCCGATAGGTCATCGAGTGGCTGACCAGTCTCACGCTACATCATGACAGTCAGTTTTCGGCTTTCTCTATTGAGGTGCTCGCCCGGCCGAACCAGGGGCACAATCGCAGTAGTTCTCCTGGTGCTACCTTAGCCGATAGAGAGGAACATAAGGTAGCTGAACTCAGGAGCCGGGCAACCCAACATTTGACCAAAGACATGATTCGGAGCTGATGCATATAATGCCAAAACTCACGACGCCGAACACTCCCTAAGGTGTTCAGTCTTTATGAGTGCGGGAAAAACAACACTCTTTATTAAAAAAGCCCCTAGTGTCCAAGTACGTGCAAAAATTCTGACGTGGCCACATGCCAAGACGCCAGCCTCCTCCTTGGTTATATCAGTGCAAATAAAACCCAGGGTGGAGTTGTATGCAACAGAGCAAAGAGACACAAAACAAGTTATGCAGTACACGGAAAGAACCTTATAGGACCGGGTCCTACTGCATGTCCGCCTGTTTCTCCGCTATGTCCAGTGTCCTGGAACGTGCGCGGCACATCATACGTCATTGTCAGTTTTTCATTATTTTGACTTACAAAGAGAGAACTGAGTTGAAAACGGTCGTGCGCGAAAAAAGTTTAAAATAAGCAAAGTATAAAGTAAGATATATAAGATTGAGCTTTATTGTCTCTTATTGTATATGCGTGGAGCCCCTAGTGCGGGGGTATACGGCTTCTAGACCTGCATCAATGATGATTTTGCACCGAACTCGTCCATCCGCGTTCGTGGTCTTGAATGACCTATTTCGAAGTTTCTTTTGGCCGGTGAGGCCATTTTGCTGTGGGGCTGTCAAACCGGCCGCACAGTCCTCCGCTTGGGGAGGCGCACTTTAGTGCTTCCCCTTCGAAGAGATGATGCCTCGTGGACTGGGCCTCTTAAGCGTAAGAGATGCATAATGCGGTATTGCGTTAAAGCGAGCGAAAGCTTCGCGTCCCAGTAGTGCTTGAAAGCGACTTGAGAACGGGACGATATGGAAGGTCAGCTTTTCACGGCGGAGGTTATCGGCAGAGCCGAATATGACTTCGAGCCGGAGAAAACCCATACAATGGGTGTCTGGACTAGGTATTACCCCTTGAAAGGAGGATTTGCTGCGGCGGATTCTTGCTGGGTTTATTCCCATGTGCTGGATTGCATCCTGATATATCAGGTTTAGTCCACTGCCGCCGTCCATAAGGACATTTGAAAACTGGAGTCCGCCAATTATTGGATCGAGTATCAAGGCAGTCCAGCCTACATTCTTGATATTCCTAGAATAATCTAGCTGATCGAAGATGATCGGTTTTGACAACCAGTGGCAGGACCCTTTGGGCCGTGTGGTGCGTACCTTTACGGGCGCCGCACGTTTTGTTATGTGAAGTGAGTTCACTGTTTTTACTTCTTGTGGGAAGTTCTTTTGTTTCCTGGTGCTATTCTTTTGGGGTTCGTCCTCGTCTTCGCTTGGTGTGTCGAGCCCCTCGTGTTCGGCATTGAGTCTGCCGGATTGTTTGAAAACCCAACAGTCTCTGTGGGTATGGTTAGCAGGCTTCCCGGGAGTACTGTGTATCTGACATATCCTGTCCAGGATTTTACTTAGGTTGGATGGATCGTCCCTGTTATCCTGGGGGCGATTTTTCCTAATTTTGTCGTGAGCCTTTGAATCCGGCATTGACTGCCGTGCTCTTCCGACTTTTGTCCTTAGTCCAGCTACGGTCCTTGTTGCGTCGCGGTTTTCCGTTTCCATCCCTAGTTTCGGATGTACTTGGGTCACTGGGGCTGCACCTTGCCAACCAGCTGTCCTCCCCTGAACAAAAGCGGGTCATGAGGCTTGTTAGTGCGGCCATTGTTCTTGGCTTTTCTTGGCCGAGGTGTCTGGCGAGCCATTCGTCTCGGATGTTATGCCTGAAAGCTGCTAAGGCTTCGGCGTCCGGACAGTCAACTATCTGATTCTTTTTAGTGAGGAATCTATTCCAGAACTACCGAGCTGATTCTCCGGGTTGTTGAATTATGTGACTAAGATCGTCTGCATCCGGAGGGCGGACATAGGTCCCTTGAAAGTTTGCTCGGAAAGCATCCTCGAGCTCTTCCCAGCTTCCAATTGTGTTTTCGGGAAGGCTTTTAAGCCAATGCCGGGCTGGCCCTTTAAGCTTAAGGGGTAGATATTTTATGGCGTGGAGATCATCTCCTCTAGCCATGTGTATGTGGAGGATATAATCCTCGATCCAGACTCCAGGGTCTGTTGTTCCATCATATGCCTCTATGTTTACGGGTTTGAATCCCTCTGGGAATTCATAGTCCAGGACCTCAACGGTGAAACATAGGGGGTGTGCGGCGCCCCTGTATTTGGGTGTGCCGGATTCTGATGATGGCTTCATAGCGTTGCTTACAAGAGCTTGCTTTCTTGGCCCATAAATGGACCTGACTGGGTCATGATGCGAATCCTTGGGTGGGTCGCATGCCGATTTAGGTGCGGCGCCACTTGCCGCTTTATGGGGTCATCTATCCGACCGTGTGGCTTTTTCATTTTTTGAATGCGAGGGCTCTAGGGCCTCTTCGTCGAATTCAGGCAGTAGCTTTCTTTTCGGATAGCTTTTAGTGCGGCGACTGTCGCCTTACTTATCTGTGGTGTTGATTATTTTGCTCCATCTAATCCGGAGTGCGTCTTCCGCTGTTTTTAGCTTCCGCTTCTGCTTCTTTAGGCTGCATACAGTTGCAACGAGCCTTTCGTGGAGGTTCTTCTGCTCCATAGGTTTATTCGGCATGAGGTCGTCCGAAATGCCGTTTTCGCCGGAGGAGGGATGTTCGGTTTCTCTATCCGTCTTGCCCTGTTCGGACAGTTGCTCTAAGGCCTGCTCGTCGTCTACCGGCTCGTCCTGCTCTATGGCTGGGTTTTTGTTGAGGCGGGGCTTGGGTCGGCGTTTATGCCGATGCTTTGATTGCTTTTCGGGGGGTTGATCTCCCGTCCCATCCCCTTTTTCCTCATTGTCGCTTCTGTTAGGGGTATCCACCATGTACACATCGTGAGATGAGGTGGCTGTCCAATGCCCTATGGGCGTTGGTTCGTCGGTATCTCCTGCATCGTCATCCATGCTGTCGATGTCTCCGGGGTCGAAGTTGAGCACGTCGTTTAAATTGTCAAGAGTGGCTACCAAGTGGGTGGTGGGTGGGCTTTGAATTTCTTCATCGTCCGTATCCCATCCTCGCTGACCGTAGTTCGGCCAGGGCTCTCCTGATAAGGAGAGAGTCTTGAGAGAGTTCAGGATATCGCCACAAGGCGAGTGCTGAAAGATGTCTGCGGCGGTGAACTCCATTATCGGCGCCCAATCGGATTTGATTGGCAGGGGCGTGGGGGTTCGGAGTCCGGATCCTCGGAGTCACGGGTCATGCAGAGTGCGGGGCTAGCGTTCGGCTCAATCGCTTTCGGGATCGCAGCCCCCGAGGTGACGTCCAACCGTTCATCCTCAATTGGTGCAATAGGCTCCGAGTTAGGGGTCGGAGCCGATGCGTGTGCGGCCTCCAGGACACTGTCCGGGGGTAGAGCTAGATCATGCCCATCGAGATAGTGCGGCGCGCTTGGCCGTGGCTCGAGCCCGTCGAAGATCTAGTCTCCGCGGATGTCAGCCGTGTAGTTTAAGCTTCCAAACCTGACTTGATGGCCAGGGGCGTAGCTTTCGATCTGCTCCAAGTGGCCGAGCGAATTGGCCCGCAGAGCGAAGCCGCCGAAGACGAAGATCTGTCCGGGGAGAAAAGTCTCACCCTGGACCGTATCGTAGTTGATGATCAAAGGAGCCATCACGCCTAAAGGCGACGACACAGAGGAACTCTCAATGAAAGCACCAATGTCGGTGTCAAAACCGGCGGATCTCGTGTAGTGGGTCCCGAACTGTGCGTCTAGGCCGGATGGTAACAGGAGGCAGGGAACACGATGTTTTACCCAGGTTCGGGCCCTCTTGATGGAGGTAAAACCCTACGTCCTGCTTGATTAATATTGATGATATGGGTAGTACAAGAGTAGATCTACCACGAGATCAAGGAGGCTAAACCCTAGAAGCTAGCCTATGGTATGATTGTTGTATATGGAGTTGATTGCCTACGGACTACAACCCTCCGGTTTATATAGACACCTGATAGGGTTAGGGTTACATAGAGTCGGTTAAAATGGTAGGAGATCTTGAATATCCGCATCGCCAAGCTTGTCTTCCACGCCAAGGAAAGTCCCATCCGGACACGGGACGAAGTCTTCAATCTTGTATCTTCATAGTCCAGGAGTCCGGCTGAAGGTATAGTCCGGCTACCCGAACACCCCCTAATCCAGGACTCCCTCAGTTGACACCTTCTGAAATATCTTTGCAAATGGCTGATAAATCAACTGCTATACCTATCGGTATTTGTGAGGATGTGCCTGTTGTAGTTGCAAACGTTACTATTTTAACGGACTTTGTTATTCTTGATATTCCCGAGGACGATAGTATGTCTATTATTCTTGGAAGACCCTTTTTGAATACTGCAAGGGCTGTTATTGATTGCAACAAAGGCAATGTCACTTTTCATGTTAATGGTAATGAGCACACGGTACACTTTCGGAGGAAACAACCTCAAGTCAACAATATCAATTCTATTGGAAAAATTCCATCGATTATTTTTGGTGGTTTTGAATTACCTCTTCCTACTGTCAAAAAGAAATATGATATTCTTATTATTGGGGATGTGCATATCCCCGTTGAGGTAACATAATGTTATTCAAAATTTCTCCAGTTCCATGTTATTCGGAATGAGTTCGTTAACTAGACTTGATCAGCCTTGTTAGTGGATTCCTTTTGATGAGCATGAGATGGATGAAACTAGAAGGCACAACCTTTTGTACCCTCCTTTTACTTTTTGTTGTTTATTTTAAATAAAATAATAATAGTATTTTCTGTCTGTTATCTGAATTATCTGTGCAATATAAAAATACCCCGAAAATAAAAGTTCTCCAAATGCCCTGAAATTTAAATATGATTTTTTCTGGAATATTTGAGAATATTTGGCACTGAGAACACAACACAGGGGGCATCCACCTGACCACAAGGGTGGAGGGCGCGCCCCCTGCCTCGTGGGCCCATGGTGGCCCTCCTCCACTTATTCCTATACCCACACACTCCTTCTTCCTCCCACAAACATGATTATCCAGTTCAAACCCGAGTCCAAGCTCATTTTGCTGCCATTTTCGATCTCCTTGCTCAAAGCACCTCTCACAAAACTGCTTGGGAGGATTGTTCCTTGATATGTGACTCCTCCATTGGTCCAATTAGTTTTTGTTCTAGTGTTCTATTCATTGCAAATTTGTGCTGCCTAGGTGACCATGTTCTTGAGCTTGCATGTCAAATTTATATGGTTCCAAGTAGTTCTAATGCATGATATAAGCTCTAGGCACTTGTAGGAGTTGTTGCTATCAATTTTGTTGAGCTTGGCTCACTTTTATTTGATGTTACTAAAAATTTCAGAATTTTTCAGAAAATAATGAATAGATTTTTGAGGGGCTAATCGAGCCGAAGCTCGAAGGAAAAGCAAAATGAAGAAGCAAAGAAGCCCAAATATAATATGCCTCGCACCGCGGAGGTTCGGCCGTGTGAATGGCCCTCCGGTGATTTCTTGAGAGCAACCGGTATTTATGAGGATTTTTATGAATTGGTTAAGAATGCAGGCCTCACCGACTTCCTCCGCGATCAACGCGAACAGTATCTCTTACTCACCAATACTTTTGTGCAAAACTTCTACTATTATCCTAGGGAATCACCTCCTTCAGTAGAGTTTCATTTATATGATGTGGTTACACTACAAAAAAATACACTTCCGTGATGATACGTGTTTGTCACAGTAGGTCGCGTTTTTTGTCATGCATGTACATCCATGACGATTTTATGATAGAATCAAGATAGTCATACATGTGCTGTCGTATAAGTGTTCCATGACATTACAAATATTATCATCACGGAAGTGTGCACTTCCATGATGATAAATCACGCGCACAGAAGTGCTTTCATCAAGGGTGACCAACACGTGGCATCCACCGTAAGGGAACGCCGTTAAGATATCGGGTCGGGTTTTGGATCCGATAACCCGTTAACAGCCCCGCCAATGGGGATTTTCCATGTGTAAAATCATCATTGGCTGGAGGAAACATGTGTCGGCTCATCGTTGGGACTGTTGTCATCCACTCATTGGACAAAAGGCGCCTATGATACGTCGAAACATCGCACGGCCCAATAGAGGCCCATTCCTGTGAAAAGGCTGGCCCGTTTGGCTTGGTCAAAAGGTGGCGGGTCAGCCCATAGAAAGCTTGTTAACGGCCTGTTCGCATATAGCCCATTTACAACCCGCTAACCCAAGGACCGTTACGCCCTATCCGAATTAGGCCGAGTAGCATCATTTGGGCCATCCAATATGATTACATCCCGTTTTCACTTCTGGCCCATGTATGGCCCATGACATCTTTCGGCCCATATGAGGCCCTATGTAACTCTTGGCCTATTAACGGCCCGTGGTGAAACTGGCCCGTAATGAACAGCGTATCACTTTACACCCATTAACGGCTCGTGGTGAAACTGGCCCGTAATGAATAGTGTATCACTTTATACCCATTAATGGCCCGTTATTCCGTTGGGCCGTTTCCAGCCCATGTTACCTTTCGGCCTTCTTAGAGCCCATTTATTCTTGGGCTCATTTCCAGCATTCGTTTACTTACGGCCCGTTACTCTCATTTTCTGCTTGTGAGCCATATTCAGCCCATGGTTACAGTCGGCCCGTTTGTGGTCCGTTAATACGTTAGGCTGTTTTCATAGCATCATCAAATACGACCTATTAACGATGGCCCGTTATGGTCGGCCCATGAACGGACGATTCCAACTCTAGCCCATTTACGGCCATAATGCGGCCTGTTATTGGCCCATGTTTGGCCAATTGATCATATGGCCCGTATAAGGCCCATTGATGATACGGCCCATATAAGGCCCATTGATGATACGGCCCGTAGAAGGCCCATTGTTTCCACGGCCCGTAGAAGGCCTACTGTTTCTACGGCCGTAGAAGGCCGACTGTTTCTACAGCCCGTAGAAGGCCCACTGTTTCTACGGCCCGTAGGAGGCCTAGTGTCACTACAGTAAATATTAGCCCATGGTTATTATGGCCTAGTTTTAAAAAATAGGTTATTACAGCGACTAGCAAACCGCGGAAAAAGAATTGCACTGACTACAAGCAAACAAATAAAAAAGACAAGAAGGAAATAAATAAGCAAGCAACTTATGCTAGGCTACCACGGCTATTACACATATTACATCAAGTGGGCATCAAAGTTCGCCACCAGTGTAAATATAGGGAACAAAGCAGCATATAAACGCCGCAGCAAAACAAGTCCAGAACTGAAACCACTTCATAAGAGTTCAAGAAACAATATCTTGGGTACCCATAATGCTGGCAAGATGCTTAGCAAGCTTATTAACTTTCTCTTGTTTGGCGCTTAAATCCTCCAGCGCTTGCTGTTGCACAAGAAAGTACGCATCTGAATTCTGCAGGGACTTCCTCAGTCCTTCGGCTTCTTGCCGCAACACAGCTGATTGATGCCTTTTAGCTTGTAGCTGAGATTGAAGAAGCCGAAGTGATTCAGGCAGCGAGTTCGAAGAGCTTGTGCCAGCGGTACTGGCCAGTAACTCAAACACTACATCAACGCAGGACTGTGGGGTTTCTCACTGTCTACAAGATCGTTTTTATCACCTTTCTTGGAGACAAACAGGGTTGTCTCACTATCTTGAACCCTATATGCATTACTTTCTCTACCATTGCATAGTGGGGTGCTCTTCTCTAATATTCTGTTTGCATACTACAAGAGAAACAAGCAGACACATCACAGGTTTAGCTTGTAGTATACGAAACTCATTTTGGTAAACCGGTTCAGTAGTAAGGTGGACAGGATAACAACATGAAGCAAACATATATCTATGTACAATGGTCACTGTATTGTCCATATCATTCTAGTTTATGTTCCCTAATCAAGATAGAGACACAGTTCAACTCATATATTTTTAAGACACAACAGCATAGACAAAATATAAGTGTGAGAAACTACACAACATTGGCAGCACTTGTAATGTGCATCACATGAGAACATAACCGTTTATACAACTTAAACTGAAATCAACATAGAGCAAGAAGTTAGAACAACAATCCAGTTAAAGAAATAGGTTTAAAACATACATGTTGCGCCATTGGAGTTTCAATTGGATCCTTCAAATTCGAAGTAGTTGGTATGAGTAAATACAGTGATGCAACAGCAAAGGAGTATGGACCATAGTTGCGGAATCTGACCTGAGAACAGTTGCTCTTCTGCTTTAAACGTGGAGTTTGGGTTAGCTGCGGTGGTCTTCGTGCTTTGGGCACTGCAGTAGCTTTACAAACTGCTCGTGTGGGGGTACTCTGTGGTGGACATGGTGCTTTGTCAACTATAAGTGGGTTACTATCCGCTGGGGTTGCGGTTAGATGGGTTGTAGCTAGTTCTCTGCCCAATGGTGTAAGTGTGCAATCTGGAAGAGTCTCGATTATGTGTTGTGGGGCTAGTTTGTGGGCCGGTACAACCATGGTTCTATCTGCATCGACGGGTAGCACTGTCTTTTGTGAAGAACGGGTTTTTGCTCCCTTAGATATTGTCATCACCCCCTCCAATTCAAATGGCTGATAAACAAGAAAAGAAATTGAATGTACAGACATTGTATGATAGACATATGTGGTAATTCACATATATGTTGTCTAACCAAACAGGACAACATGACACAATTTCACATATATGATGCCTAACTAAACAGGATAGCATGACACAGTTTCAGATATATGATGGATAACTTAACATGATATAATGGCATAATTCAACATATGATGAGTACCTAAACAGGATGACATGACAAAACTATATGATGTCTTTCTAAAATAGGTTGGGATGAAATAATTCACATACATGTTGTCTAAGTCTACAGGATGGCATGATATAATTGACATAATTGATTCATATACTAAGCAGCTGGCACTCGCATGTATGATCTCTAAACTAAGCAGATAGAATTCAATATTGTGCAAATGATGTCTAAACTAAGCAATGCAAGACACCATATGCATCATATGAGAAATATAAACATTGCAACTTAGAGCATACACCTCAGGTGGGATATAGGACTGGTCATCTGTCTCTGAATCCTCCTTTGAGGAGCTCCCTGTAACCATCGAGATATATGCTTCAACAGGTACCATTGCCTGCTCTGAAGAACTTGTTTTCACTCCAGATTTTTCCATAACCGGCTCAAATGGCTGATACAGATGAAGAGTAGTTCAATATACACAGATTGTCGACAAATGGAATACGTAATGAAAAAAAAGATGGCATGAGATAATTCACATATATGATGCCTGGCTCCATGGCGGTGCATAATTCACATATATGATAACTGGCTGAAAAACATGGCATTGCATAATTCACATATCTGATATAGAAAGCAAACAAGAGGCATTCACACAAAGCATGTCTAATCTAAGCAGATGGCATGTCAATGCAAGATACCATATGAATGATATGAGCAATATAACCCAGCCAAGTTAGAGCATGCACCTCGGGAGGGGGGGAATACGACTGGCCATCTCTCTCTGAATCCTCCTCTGAGGAGCTATCTGTAACCAGCAAGAAATCTGCATCGACAGGTAGCACTGACTGCACAGAAGACCTTGTTTTCACTCCAGATTTTTCCATGACCGTCTCAAATAGCTGATGCATAGGAATAGTAGATGAATGTATAAACATTATTGACAAATGGAATACATTATGGAAAAAATATGGCACGATACAATTCACATATACGATGACTGGCTAAACAGGATGGCATTGCATGATTCACGTATATGATGCCTGGCTAAAGAAGATGGCATTGCATAATTCCCATATACTCCCTCCATTCCTAAATATTTGTCTTTTTAGAGATTTCAAATGGACTACCACATACGGATGTATGGAGACATATTTTAGAGTGTAGATTCACTCATTTTGTTCCGTATGTAGTAACTTGTTGAAATATCTAAAAAGACAAATATTTAGGAATGGTGGGAGTATGATATAGAAACCAAACAGGTGGCATTCACACAAAGCAAATCTAAACTAAGTTGATGACATATAAGATGTATAATGTAAGCAATTCAAGGCGCCATATGCATGATATGACCAACATCAGCATGCCAGGTTAGAGCAAACACCTCAGGTGGTAAACAGGCATGGTTGGCTCCTTCTGAATCTCCATCTGAACAGTTATCTTCCTCTGGAATACAATCTGAAAATGCAGGAGGGGGGCACTTCGCCCACCATGGAGCGGCGTCTGCATGACATTATATTCACACGCAACGGTCTTCTCTTTTTCTCTACATGTTCAGTATGATTGTGTACAATATCTGACATGCATAATAATAAAAACTAGCGGAGTAACCCGCACATTGGCATGGCTAGATTTATCATGTGTTTTTAATATTTGCTTTGCCATCTTGAATGTGCATTTGGTTTTTCAATGTTGTTATATCATGAAGCTTGACATTCGAGGGAACTGAATTCATAATAATCATTTGTTAGTGTTGAAAAACATGTAATCAAAATACCCATATGCATGGAGTTCTCTATGAAGAAATCTCAATTTTGTAGTTCGAGACTCGAATATGTATTTAGATTACTCAATAGCGAGGTTGTGCAAAACTCATCACATGCATCTGCATGCTCTCTTATCTTCCTCGTTTGCCTATTCCCACCTCCGTTTAGGGTCCTCATATGACATATCTATTGGGCGTTTGTCTGTATCGAAATTTGCTAGGCTCACTAACTCTATTTTTTTTGGTGTGTTTTGATTGCTTTATTTGTCACACAATATCCTAAGCCTTACTACAACAAAATTATTGCCTTCTCTACCCTAATTGTCCAAACCAACACTTTTATGGCAACGGACATAGGTGTATGTTGACTTGGATGTCTGGTGCACATGATGGTAGGGTAGAGTTGGCTATTGTGAGGCATATCTCTTTGGTATACCTAGTGAAAACAAATAATTTGCAACTATTTCAATCATATAAGAAAATATACTAGTATTATTTTATTTTCGCTATGAATTTTCACTTCGCATCTATTATGTTGGATGCACCTTTTTCTATTCTTATATATGCGGTGCGCCCGTGTATTTGCATATCATGATAATAATATGAAATTTCTTGTTTGAAAATGACGTCCCGTGTGTAAAAACGTAATATTCCTTCATTTTGTAGTTTCCCTATAATTATGGCCCAAAGTTGTAGTTTTTGCACTGCCTATGCCGTTAGAAAATTTTATTTTCTTGTACTTACTCGTAGGTTCAACCTATAGCCACATATTGGAGAGGATGATTGGCCCAAGTATAGTGTCTAGTAAATCCAATGATACGTCTTTTGTCACTCCACACATACATATATTTTCGCTAGTGAAATTACCAATTTACCTACTGTTACGAATTCAAAGAATCTTACACATATAAGTATGATGACTACATTTAATCTGTTTATATGTACCGCCTTCATGGTGAATATGTTTTTCAAAAGATCTGTCAACGTATATAATGTGCGGATCATCATAAAAAGTTGATATATTTGAAGAAATATATTTAATGGCCTAGATACTTCCAAATTAACACCTTTAATCTAAACAAAGAATTATGACTTAGCATTTGACTGGTCAAAAAATATATTGGTAGATAATTCAGTATCACATTGGTCCAGAATTGATTTGGGATCTACAGTCTCTAAAAAAATCTCAAAATAAATAAAAAATCTCAAAATAAATATAGTATAGATGAAAACTATAAATGTAAATATGAATAAGACATATAGTCATGCCAATGGGCAGTTTACTTTCCTAGTTACAATGTATGTTAGTTTCAAACTGAACAATTTGATTGTTCACTTAAGACATTATTTACACTTAGAAGATCTCAAATTTGTATAATTATTAGGTCGACAATTGACATGTATACTTATTCAATTTTTATGGTGCTATAGATTTAAAAGTTAGGTCAACATTTTTTTCGCATGGTTTTCCAATAAATTCTTATATGCGTTATCGCGAAGAACAGGCGCAGTTGAAATAATATATTTATATAATTATTGAAACCCTTTTAAATGAAAAATCTAAAAAAATCACGAAGTAAATTCTAGTTAGTTATCTTATTCAATCCATGCATCCATCTTGCCAAGCCATCTTGCCAAGAACTAACGTAGGCAAATAAATGACTTCATTTGCTCCAAACAAAAGTGCAGATGCACCTCACGGGATTAGCATCACGACTCTTTTTTTATTCCTTTTTGCTTTCCGACCAAAACAGCTCACACGTAATGGTATTCGACTCATATACGGTTTAGGTTTTACATCTGGACATGCAGCAGATGATACGTATTGGTGCTGGAATCATGCAGATTACCTAATATGTCCCCTTCCTTTTTACATAACTGACCTGGCTATCCGTGTACATGTTTTTTCACGATAGTGTACCCTATGATGTTATGCATATGCATATACATGGGAAAACGTGAAGTTTTTTTGGAGCAACGTGGCAGCTCTTTATGTGGATACGGACATGATATATATGTTATGTAAAAACTTTAAATCTTAGCCGTTATTATTTTGATCAAACGGTGCAAATATTATTAGCATATGTGGATGAACCTAATGGCTTGTTTGACTCTTGTTTTAATTATATAATAGATAGTTAGATTTTGTAAGGCCTAAGGGGTGCATGCAAAAATCAAGACTGATGGTAGCAAACGAGTGGATGGGTCCAAAACTAATGATAGCAGGTAGATTATAGCTTCAGTTTAAAATGATACACAATGGATCATCTATTGTTTGTTGCCCACCCAACATGAACCACATAGAAGACCCCAGATGAACCAAATAGTAGACAGATACTATTCATTGCTGGCTCGATATGAGACCCATGGGCAATTCAAAACTCAAGATTGAACAATAAAGTAGCAGGTAATAATAACCGATGTATAACGTAAGCAAACACGAAAGACTGCGACCTCTCTTCCGGAACTATGTAGTCCTCAGGTTCATCTGCTCAGTCGATGATGGTAATGCAGTTGGTGTGGTTGCCGGCAACGGGAATGATGATCTGAGGCGGCGAAAGGAAGTCTGCAGGGGGGATCTCTGCTGCAGTGAACGCTTCTGTTGATGGTGCACCTCAGGTGGGGTGGATGACGGCACGACAGGAGCAGGACATAACACACAGAGTTTTCTTTGACGCCTATCTGAAAATGAAGTAAATCTGTAAGGGCTCCTTAGAATTGGAGGATTCTATAAACACAGGGAAAGGAAAACCACAGGAATAAAATAGGAATGCACGTGCAAAACAGAGCATTTGGAAACATAGGATTTCAGTCAACCTGGTTGTTTGGCTCACATGAATTGGAAGAACAGAGGAATGGAGAAACAAAGTGATGCAACGAGTGTACAACCTCTTTGGCATAGTCTTGTGGACCTAGCATCATTGGGTTGGACGTGGAGGATGGTGATGATGCTGGTGTGACTGTCGGAGGCGGGGAAGAAGATACGAGGCCTCTGGAAACGGTGCCGAGGGTACTGCTCCGCTTTGATGGATGGTTCCGTCGTTGGAGCAGCTCCGCTAAGGTGTACGACAACGAGGCTGAAGCATGACAAGACAGACAACGTTAATCTGATGTGGGACCCTAATATCATCTACAATAGATGATGTAAAATACATCACCAAAAAGTGCTAGATGTAAAATGCATCAGCCGCGCCACGACCGCTCCACAGATGCTGTAAGTACTGTTCACTCTAAAATTAACTGAAGAAAATGAACTTCACAGTCGAAACTGAATTTTACTGTCGAAACTGATTGAACTAGTAACAGAGCATTGCAATAGATGTTTAGGGCGTTCGAGCACTAGTAGCAAAGAAGTAGTGATCTAAATCAGCAGACGCTCGAGCAGGGAACGCACTAGCAGAGAGCAAGTCGTGCAGTAGCACTGCGAGCGAGTGCTAAAGCAGCAACTCCTGTAACTGCCAGAGGTCGTGCAGCAGCAGTGCAAGCGAGAGCAGGAGCAGAGCAGCATCAGGTACGAAAGCAGGAGCAGTGCAGCAGCACGACCGATAGCAAGAACAGAGCCACAGCGCGAGCGAGAGCCAGAGCAGCTGCAGCTAGTGCCATTGTGGAAGTCGCCGCCGAGGAAGCAACGACATGGGGGAGAGACGCCATGGATGATGTGGCCGGCGACGGCGCCGTCGATGGAGGCACGCCATGTCTGCTCGGTATCGAGCACCGGCAGCCCTATGAGACCGAATAAAACAAAAAATGCAGCGGTGAGTGCAGAACCTCCTTGGTGGCGCCGAGTTGGCCTCGGCTTCATCGGAGGAATTGGTGAGGGTGCTGCGGTTCCAGTGAGGTAGGTCAAGACGGCACTGTGGGGATTGAGGTGGCGCGATAGACGAGGCAAAAGTCGAGGCAGCTACTTGGAGGTGGAGGATGGGGCGGCTGATCTGGTGGGACGACGAGATCGACAACGGATCCTCATCCGGTGCGGTGGATGAGGGACGGCGAGCTGTTGCGGGGGACGACGTAGTCGGGGAAGAGTCTCCGGCTGGGCAACAGTTGGGAGGCCGACGGAGGAGCGTGGGGTTTCGCGAGTTTTGGCGGCCTCGATGTACGAATGGGGGGGCGAAGGGGGAGGGGGAGCCAAGCTTAGGGACGCACTTGTCCGAAATGTAGGGTAAGTTACCAGCGTACCCCCATCGGTTTTGACACCGCGACGTGGAGCTTCATATCCGGCTGAGGGGTAGAAGGGGGATTTCGCGTGTCTGGGCTGCGGGAGCGATTTCGGATGAGGAGGGAGTTCTCGCGCGCGTCCAAATTTCGGGATAACAAGGGACGGCGCGGGTTGAAGAAGCGGGAGTTTCAAAGCAGGTGAGACAAAAGATACTCGAGCTTGAAAATTTCGGGATAATAAGGTGCGGATTCCTTGTTCGGCAGAACAAACTTAACGTGTAAGAAAAATTCATACAAGACACAAGAGAGTCATGTCCCCTTTTACTATATTTCTATAGATGCCATTGAAAAAACTACAAGAAAAATGTAAAAAAATCAGGAGAACAAGATTACCCTGCACAGTACCAAATCGATTCGCACTTCCCTCAACAACAACAAAAAACAAATCAATTCCCACCAAAGAAAGAGTAATGTCCCTTTTTATATGATTACAAATGCCATGATCTTGAAATTCAATTTTTGAATCCACGTTATGTTGAATTCGAATATATCATTAGGTGACCTTGCGGTTTATAATTGATGTAGTCATACATTTTGATCTTCCATCATATATGAACATTTTACTCCACCATGTGAACATATATATTGTCGTCTACCATATGGAATAAATTTGAATCAATTTTCCTTATTTGAATATGATTGTTGTCAAGTTATACAATAATTTAAATATTATCTTGATAACAAAAAACATACATATAACAGTAATCATATTTCACTATGAACTACATGTACCATACGCTCTCCAATTCAAATATTTGTATCCATTTTATGTTGAATTCAAATCATAGTACATTATTGGTCTAGGTAGCGAGATGTTTGGGATAATCTAAACCCTGTTTTCATATGTATAATTTTTGGCTGAATTGGGACAAGTTTTGGTATAAGCCTCTTGCAAAATCGGAGATTCTCTCAACAAGCCTCGTGGTTCTGAGAGGGAACGTGTCACCTTTGTGTGCAAAATGATATACGCTGCCTCCCCCCTGATTTTATTTACAGAGGCAACATAGAACTATATGAGTGCCCTGTTAAATTTTGGAATTATTTCGGGTTCATTTGGCCTTTTTATACATTAATTGAGTTTTTGGACTTTTAATGTGCATAATCTAAATATGAATTGCATGCACATGGTTCGGTGCACCAAAGTGGGTTGAAAAATCACATGTGTTTCCTTGGTTGAATTTCTAGGTCCCATGGAAGAAATGAGAATGAAATTCAAACATCTGGGCGTCATGACTCGGCCGAGAACATCGAGAAACTTCGATTTTAAATTCATGTAAATCCAAAACTCCCCTGGAAATCATGAAACTTGGCATGGTGTCATGTCATGGCACTAACATGCTGTGGTAAAAAATTGGGACGATTTGGAAGCTCGTGGAACGTGCCACCTTTGAATGTGAAATGATATACGCTGCCCCCTGAGTTTCTTAACAAAGGAAACATAGAACTACATTAGTGACCTGTTAAGTTTTGGAATTATTCCGGGTTCGTTTGTCGTTTTTTATACATTAATTGAGTTTCTGGTCATTTAATGTGCATAAGTCAAATTTGAACTACAAGCACATGCTCTCATGCACCAAAGTTGGTTGAAAAATCACATATGTGTCCTCGGGTGAATTTCTAGGTCCCATGCAAGAAATGAGAATAAAATTAAAACATCTGGGCATCGTGGCTTGGCCGAGAACATTGAGAAACTTGGTTTTAAAATCTTGTAAATCCAAAACACGTCTGAAAATCATGAAACTTGGCATGGATGTCATGTCATGGTACTACCATGTTGTGGTAAAAAAATTGGCCGAATAGGAACATATTTTGGTATAAGCTTTTGCAAACCGAAGCTTCTCTCAAGAAGGCTCGTGGTTCTGAGAGGGAACGTGTCACCTTTGAGTGCGAAACGATATACGTTGTCGCCCTTGAGTTTATTTACAAAGGCAACATAGAACTACATGAGTGCCCTGTTAAATTTTGGAATTATTCCGGCTTCGTTTGGCGTTATTTACATGTTAATTGAGTTTTTGGTCATTTAATGTGCATAATTCAAATTTGAACTACAAGCACATGCTCCCATGCACCAAAGTTGGTTGCAAAATCACATTTGTGTCCTTGGGTGAATTTCTACTCCCTCCTTCCATCTATATAGGTCCTAATGTGTTTTTCGGGGCTAACTTTGACCTAACGTTAGAGCAATAATATATGACACGCAACTTACACAAAGCATACCTTCAATTTTGTATGTCAAAGGAGTTTCCAATAATATATTTTTCATAGTATACGTCTCATGTGCTACTAATCTTGTCAGTAGTCAAAGGATATCTTGAAAAACACATTAGGCCCTATATAGATGGAAGGAGGGAGTAGGTCCCATGCAAAAAATAAGAATAAAATTCAAATATCTGGGCATCGTGGCTCGGTCGAGAACATTGAGAAACTTGGTTTCAAAATCATGAAACTTGGCATGGTGTCATGTCATGGTAGTACCATGCCATGGTAAAAATAATTGGCCGAATAGGAACAAATTTTGGTATAAGCTTCTTGCAAATCGGAGCTTCTCTCAAGAAGGCTCGTGGTTCTGGGAGGGAACGTGTCACCTTTTTGTGCATAATTCAAATTTGAAATACAAGCACATGTTCCAGTGCACTAAAGTTGGTTGAAAAATCACATGTGTGTCCTCAGGTAAATTTCTAGGTTCCATGCAAGAAATGGGAAAGCAAATTCAAAATTCTGGGCGCCGTGGCTAGGTTGGAAACATTGAGAAACTTAGTTTTTAAATTCCTGTAAATCCAAAACACGCATGAAAATAATGAAACATGGCTTGGTGCCATGACATGGCACCAACATGCTGTGGTAAATTTGCAGTCCGATTTGCGAAGGCGCACACATTAACAATCAACAAAGTCATTTTGGAACAAGTGCTGTCACGTTACAATCGGAAACACAAGTATTATTGAAACCTTGGGCGTTCTACTTACTAGTACCATTTACGTGCCGCCACGTGTCCCCATTTTTTATTAGCTAGGAGGCGCCGTGCAGGGTAGCTATTTGAGTACGAGAGGCGTGCGATCAGACCCCTGCGCGTGCTTATCGGGAGGAGAGCCCTTTGACCTCCGTATGCCGTCCACCTCTCTCCCAAGGTCTCCATTAATGGCGCCCGAGCCTCTGTTTAATGGCGTGGCTATGTCTCACTTGACTGAGATTTAAGAGAGAAAAAAGAAAATCTGAAAGCACGGATCTTGATGTAAGATCCGATGGACCTATATAGCATATACTGCGACTTATAGCAAGACTGATGAATATATAAGGACGATTAAATTCTTTTTGATCAAAGAAGGGCTTGCCCCTTCCGATTTTCATTACTGAAAACCACCCCAATTCACAAGAAGTTCAACACAACTCCAGCCTAACACGAAGGACTAAAAGTTACCAAATAGAAAACACAACATCCCAAGTGGCCAACAAAGGCCAAACATCCGTGCTAGAACCCAACATTTCACAACCGACGACACAATCCACATCCTAAACCGATTATTACATCAAAAGAAACCAGGAAACTAGTCTCCGCGGCGAGCGGCGATGAGCTCTTTCAGTGTCCTCAAGACGCTGCTTGAGAACATCCACGATTCCTCCACCAGCCTTTGGCGCTCGTTGCGGAGCATGTCATTCTCGTCCATAAGTTTCTTCAACAAGGCACTAGTCTCCGCTAGTCTCACACTTCGGACGATCTTCTCCCTCACAGGTCGCGCTCGGCCCGGAGCTCATTGCCCTCCCTATTGTCGGAATGACGCGATAGCCTTGTTCAAACAAGGCTATCATGTCGTACTCTGCAGACCTCGCCAGAGCCGGAGATCGGATCCTCTGGCTTGGACCCGACGCATGCTGATGGCCTATAAGAATCGTCGCGCCCACGGGTCGTAAATTCCCCAGGTTATGCCGCGGGTCGGCAGGATGACACGCCGAGCATTTCTGGATGACTTTGTGGCGCGAAGGGACGTCTCGTCCGCTGCTGTCGCAGCACGGCGGGATAATGGCTAGGTTGCATTCAGAGATTCGCGCGCGCGGCAGGAGCCTCCGTGGGCTCCTGCGCCTGCGTGTACGGCAACCTCTGTGCCTGCTACTCGTCACACGGCCGGGACATGTCGGCTGCTCTCGCAGCGAGGCGGGAGATCTCTCGTGCTTTCGCTTCCATGCTCGCCTCTCCCGGGTGGCAACCTCTCGACCCAGAACTCATGCTGGCCATGGCAGACGCAAGCGAAGGATGCTGAATGACTTGTTTGTTTTTGTGGATGAGGAGTTGAGGAGGAATGTACAGTCATCTTGGCATACTAGTATTTATAACCGAGTACTAATACGCTCCTAAGTGGGAAACTGTTTAGGTTGTGATCGGTGTGAATAGGTTTGCAATTCAATATAGCATGGTGTAATTTGGAATGTGATGAGACGCAAGCTCAAAATTTATTGACGGTTCTAGTTTCGAAGTGTGGCACTATTCCCGGATGGAGTACTTCTTTTTCTACTCCATCCTTTCTGGTTTTATAGGGCTTATCTCAAAATTTTAGTTTTTCCATTTTATAAGGCTCAATTTGGTTGTTCCCCAACATATGCTCAGATTCCAAGGTGCACTAAATCATTGCATGCAAGTATTAAGAGAAAATTGACCAATGCATGTATTTTATGCGTGCATGCATTCCAATTAATGCATTAAACCTATCTCTTGAGACTTCTCGCACGCACCATCGTGCCACCCACAAAAACTTGTACTCTGAGTTTAGTAGTACGTTATGCAGGAAGAGAAGAGGTGCACGCACACACTCGTCCTCTCACACACTCATCTATTTTTCTCGAAAAGGAGGATGATGACCCCCGGCCTCTGCATCTGGGAGACACACGCAAATTATTGAAATATATCGAGTGCAGTGCTTTGATGTGTCGCGTCAACTCGTACATCAACGAGAAGTTTGATTATCCTCTCCCTCACGGACATAACTGCACCTGCCTTTGGCTGTATGACAGGTTGGCCATACACCTGTAGGGCCCACCTGTCATACACGCAAAGGCAGGAGCGCCCCTTCCTCGCCCATGAGCGTGGTGGCTAGGAAGACTAGGAGAAGCTTTCGCTACACGCTCTCCCTCCCGCACGCTGTGGACATGTAGCAGTTCAATCGATGTCAGATGGCCAGAAGCGTACTGTAGTACTCCTCCAGTGCAATAGTATTCCATCATTGTTCGACTTCCCGAAGAGGCGAAGAGCCAAGCGCAACCTGGACGCTCGTGTGGCAGTTTCATGTGTAGAGTAGTCTAGGATAGCGTGTACCATGCGTGTAAGCTTAAAATCATTTAGCAGTTTTATGTTGCCGTCTCGAAGTTTTTATGGATATGGACGCAGGGGCCTGAGCGCTTGCTTTACTAGGGTTGCTCTCTTCATTCTCTCATCCTCTCCAGATATAAACAAGACAGTGGTAGCAACATTTTCTCTCTGCTCACCGCTGGTCACAGATCCGGCCGGATCCCTTCGGCCGGTGTGTGTAGAGGACTAAAAGGTGCATCGTTCACGCGGTCATCACCGCCGAGGGAGGAAACCCACAGCTACCGGAGGGGCCCGATCCTCTGCCCGTGGCGTTCTCTCCGACACATGGCCTGTAGCAACCAGACCTCAAACAATCTGATTTCTATGCTTCAGTGTCATCCCTGGATTAGTAATGCTGACACGCACAGTACTTGAAGGATTTATAACAGAGTAGAAATCACACACATATTACAATGAGTGTCTCAAACGAGACTTATTACAAATAATATGGCTTAAGGCCATCTAATAACGATAACCGCGGAAAGCTTGGAAGATAAGTGAGTCCATCAAGTCCAACGGCATCGCTGAGTATAGAACCACGACCTAAAGGCACCTTACTCGTCGTCTGAAAAGTCTGCAACATGAACGTTGCAGCCCGAAAACGGGCCAACACATGGAATATGCTGGCAAAGTAACACATAGAGAGTAATGAACATAAATAGGCTATACTACATGCATATATGGCTGGTGGAAAGCTCTATGGTTACAGTTTTGCGTAAAGCCAATTTTCCCCTACTTCAAAGGAATAAATTTAATTTAACTATCATGGTAGTTGTTAAACATTGAGAGCGTAGACACCCTCTCAATCCCAATTAAACATCATCATTAAAACCCAACAAAAAATAATTTAAAGTCACATGATGAGATTCACATGATAATCCAAGTACTAGATACTCAAGACTGTCCATAACCAGGGACACGGCTAACCATGATTAGTTTATACACTCTACAGAGGTTTGTGCACTTTTCCCCACAAGATACGATCTCCTCCGTTGGGATTCTCGCACTACATGGTGTTTGAGAAACGGATGACCGAGACATAGTCTTTCACAAGCGCTAGCATCTTACGATCGGGTAGACCGATACACCTACTTTCCCCTACATATGCTAGTCTACCACTATAAGAGTTCGCACGACTTAATCAACTATGCTAGAGCCCATAGTAGCTTGTGGCTGCACACGGAAGTTTCTAGCATGAATAATCTCATGATCCCTTTGAGCCTAGGTGGCGGTCCATAAAGAAAAACAAGCAATCTCTGGAATACCCATGTGCCTCAGTCCACCCAGATGTGTATTAAAGTTGCCACCTTAAGTAAACCATTAAATAACAATCTCACATCTGTCATGGATACACTCACTCAATCCACGTCTACTAGCATAGCATGGCATAAGCAAACGTAGAAGTAACTCCCAAAGGTTTGATAATAAAACAGGTAATAGGTACTACCTCATCTACTTCCCAACCCACAATTTAATTAGATCCTAATCATGCAATGTTTGAGGATTGATCTAATGCAATAAAACTGGTTAGTAAGAGGTATGATCAAAGTGTTACTTGCCTTGCTGA
>NW_024114194.1:0-9103 GCF_003073215.2 Triticum urartu
CTCCGCCGCACGCCGCTCACCGCCGCCGCCGCTTGCCGCGCTGCCCGTCGCCGACGCAACCCCACCCCGCCGAAGCCCCGAGTGCCGCCGGAGTCCGACGAGGTAGCCGCCGCCCGCCGCCGGTTTTCGGAAGAAAACCGATTCGGTTTTTTTGAAAACCCTAGATTTTTTATTAGATCGGTTTTATCGATTCTTTTATTTAGCGAGCGTTCGCTCGTTCGTTCGTTTTAACGGATGAGTTCACCGTTTAGTTTCAGATAACGAACGTTCGTTCGTTAATCTGTTCGTCAGTTTTTCTTTTTCTCAGATTTTCCGTGAATATTTCTGATTGTGATTTCTGATCCGATTTTTGTTTTAGTTTATCTTTTTGCTCGTTTATCAGAATCAGGCGATTCAAGCGCCTAGAGTTTCGTATCGAAAACCTCTTTCCGTTTAACCAGCTCAAACAAGTTTTTGCTTCTGTAAAATTTGACTTAGATCCAGATTAGTAATCGACGATTGTTTTCTCTCGCCTTTTGAATTTCGTTTCTTCGTTTGATTTGTTTCTTTTTGCAAACCGGAGTTCTTAAGTTGAACTTTCCGGTTAGTTCTTTTATTTGAGTTTTACCCGTGCATTAGGTGAGTACTTATTGTATGCTTGTTTGTTTGTTGCGATAGAGTACCCGGAGTGCGCCGCTTGCTACTTCGAATCTCTAGGTTTCGCGGATCATCAGCAAGGCAAGTAACACTTTGATCATACCTCTTACTAACCAGTTTTATTGCATTAGATCAATCCTCAAACATTGCATGATTAGGATCTAATTAAATTGGGTTGGGAAGTAGATGAGGTAGTACCTATTACCTGTTTTATTATCAAACCTTTGGGAGTTACTTCTACGTTTGCTTATGCCATGCTATGCTAGTAGACGTGGATTGAGTGAGTGTATCCATGACAGATGTGAGATTGTTATTTAATGGTTTACTTAAGGTGGCAACTTTAATACACATCTGGGTGGACTGAGGCACCTGGGTATTCCAGAGATTGCCTGTTTTTCTTTATGGACCGCCACCCAGGCTCAAAGGGATCATGAGATTATTCATGCTAGAATCTTCCGTGTGCAGCTTTAAGCTACTATGGGCTCTAGCATAGTTGATTAAGTCGTGCGAACTCTTACAGTGGTAGACTAGCATATGCTGGGGAAAGTAGGTGTATCGGTCTACCCGATCGTAAGGTGCTAGCGCTTGTGAAATACTATGTCTCGGTCATCCGTTTCTCAAACACCATGTAGTGTAAGAATCCCAACGGAGGAGATCGAGTCTTGTGGGGAAAAGTGCACAAACCTCTGTAGAGTGTATAAACTAATCATGGTTAGCCGTGTCCCCGGTTATGGACAGTCTTGAGTATCTAGTACTTGGATTATCATGTGAATCTCATCATGTGACTTTAAATTATTTTTTGTTGGGTTTTAATGATGATGTTTAATTGGGATTGAGAGGGTGTCTACGCTCTCAATGTTTAACAACTACCATGATAGTTAAATAAAATTTATTCCTTTGAAGTAGGGGAAAATTGGCTTTACACAAAACTGTAACCATAGAGCTTTCCACCAGCCATATATGCATGTAGTATAGCCTATTTATGTTCATTACTCTCTATGTGTTACTTTGCCAGCATATTCCATGTGTTGGCCCGTTTTCGGGCTGCAACGTTCATGTTGTAGACTTTTTTGACGACGAGTAAGGTGCCTTTAGGTCGTGGTTCTATACTTAGTGATGCCGTTGGAGTTGATGGACTCACTTATCTTCCAAGCTTTCCGCTGTTATCGTTATTAGATGGCCTTAAGCCATATTATTTGTAATAAGTCTCTTTTGAGACACTCGTTCTAACAAGTGTGTGATTGCTACTCTGTTGTAAATCCTTAAAGTACTGTGCGTGTCAGCATTTCTGATCCAGGAATGACACTGAAGCACAGAGATCAGATTGTTTGAGGTCTGGTCGCTACAAGATGGTATCAGAGCACACGCTGACTGTAGGACACGACCACTAAGCTAAAGCCCAAGATCACTACTCACTCTTCTCATTTCTGACTCCTCATCTTTTCTACTCTTTTAGGATGGCGGATGTAAGGAACAGGTTCACACAACCGGATGAAGATACACCCTTTGGACGCCACCTGAAGGAAGTCACTAAGTACCTGAACATCGGAGTACCAAGCTTCACCGGGACCTACAACGCCACCTTACCTGAAGAGGAGCGCTGGATGATTCAAGTTCAAGTTCCAGGAAGGACGTTCGTGCCAGTCACTAATCCCATAGAGTTTTCCTTTGATGCACCAACCTAGAGTCTAGGAAAGAGCATGGCAGCCCACATCGCCATTGGACGTATTAGAGAAGTTAACTGCAATGATCTCAAGGATACTATCTACCAGATTTGTGGGTGCCGAGATGAGCAATGGGAGATGATCAGCACCAGGAAGGATATATCAATCGCATCTTTTATCCAGGAGTTAAACCAGCACATTCGACATCAGGAGAACCGGATGTGCGCAGGCATGATAGATCTGAAGAAGGCGATGACAAGAATCACCGAGCTGGAGGAAGAACTCAAGGCTACACGTGAAGATTATGAGGAGGAAATCGTCATACTAGTGGAGAAGAATGAAGACCTGATTAAGAAGATCGGAATATTCATGGGAGACCCCACACCCGTAGAAGAAGACGAAGAACCCAAGGAAATTCGCCTGGAGGACTACATCATCATCGACGACACCGACTCTGACCTGAGCGATGATGACTATGAAGACGAAGCTGGAGCAGATATCATGGAGTCTGCAACCGAGGAATATTTCTGGTAAATCACCACGTCAGTAGTAGTTTTCCACCATGTAAATAGAGTAGTCCAAGCACTTTTGCGATAGTTAGACCGATTGTATGCCCTTGTTTGATTGAGTGAAATGTTTATCTTTGTCTCATGTGCATATGGGTAGTGCTTTCTCATTAGACCTCATTCTATTCTAATCTCTCCCCTCTAAACCCATCAGATGCCTCCGAGACGTGACAATGGATTTGCATTTCCACCGGAGCTCACTCAGTTGATCCAGCAGCAGAATGCGTTGATGAAGTTGCTAGTCCTGAATCAGAATCAGAGGAACAACAACAACAACAACAACCCACCACCACCACCTGTTGATCACGTAACCCGTTTCCTTAGACTAAATCCGCCGGTGTTCTCCAGTAGCACCGAGCCTATAGTATCAGATGATTGGCTCTGCAAGATTGGAAGGGAGTTAACCACTACAGGATGTACTAACACTCAGAAGGTGCGTTTTGCCGCACACCAGTTGGATGGACCAGCAACATCATGGTGGGAGAATTACACTATCACCTACCCTATAGCCACGGTGACATGGGATCAACTTCAGCAGTAGCTATGGCCATGAAGAAGCGTGAGTTCCGCAACTTGCGCCAAGGAGGACGGACAGTTGGCCAATACGTGGATGACTTTAGTAAGTTAGCACGTTATGCCCAGGATGACGTTGCTACGGATGCAGCTAAGCAGGAGAAGTTTCTGGAAGGACTGAATGATGAGTTGAGCATGCAGTTGATGGTAGCAACTTTTAACAACTACCAGGAGTTGGTAGATCGTGCTCTTATGATAGAAGGGAAGCAGCAGCAGATTGAGAACCGCAAGAGGAAGTATGGACAAGGGAAATACAATTCAGTAGCTCAGCAGAAGCCACGCTTTACCCCGAAAATGGGAGGACATTTCCAGCACACCCATGGAGGAGGAAGTTCGCGTAATCATAATGGACCCAAGAACGGTAATGGGAATCGGGGAAGCAACGGTCAGAACCATACCAACCCATCAATCCCAGCCAAGAGAGACCTGAGTCAAGTCTCTTGTTATAAGTGTCAGAAGACCGGACATTATGCCAATGAATGTCCTGAAGCCCAGAATGGAAATGGCAACGGAAGCTCTGGGAAGAAGCCGAACCCTTTCAACAAGGGACAGGTGAACCACGTTAACGCGGAGGAAGTTGAAGCCCAGCCAGATGCAGTAATAGGTAAGTTTTTGGTTAAGTCATTTACTGCAATCGTTCTTTTCGATACTGGTGCATCGCATTCATACATATCAACGGGATTCGTGGATAAGTTTAAACTGCCCACCAAGGTTTTTAGAACACCTATGTTAGTAAGCTCACCAGGAGCGGAGTATATGGCCAGTAAAGGATGTTTTCAAGTGCCATTGAGTATAGGTAGGCATGTGTTTCCCTCGGACTTAATCATTTTGGAATCGCAAGGTTTGGTTGTAATTCTGGGTATGGATTGGCTATCGATGTATGGAGGAAACATCGATTGCGCTAGTAAGTCGATTTTGCTTACCACCCCAAAAGGAAGAAGGATCAAGTATGTGTCACGACATGAGCCGAAGAGGACGCAAGTAAATTCCCTATCAGGAGTTGTACAGGGAGGAAGTACCGGTGGTTAAGGATTTTCCGGATGTATTTCTAGAAGAATTGCCCGGCATGCCACCGGATAGATACATTGAGTTTTTGATTGAGATTTTGCCAGGCATAGGACCAATATCTAAGAGACCGTATAGAATGCCTGCAAAGGATTTGGAGGAGATTAAGAAGCAGATTAAGGAGTTATTGGATAAGGATATATTCGCCCAAGTTCGTCACCTTGGGGATCACCAGTACTTCTAGTGGAAAAGAAGGATGGATCATTAAGGATGGTTGTTGATTATCGAGGATTGAATGAGGTGATGATCAAGAATAAGTACCCACTGCCGATGATCAATGATTTGTTTGACCAATTGCAAGGAGCTAAGGTATTTTCCAAGATCGATTTGCGATCAGGATACCACTAGTTGAAGATTCGAGAGCAGGACATACCTAAGACAGCTTTTACCACAAGGTATGGGCTGTATGAGTATACCGTTATGTTATTTGGTCTGACTAACGCACCTGCTTATTTTATGAACATGATGAACAAAGTGTTTATGGAGTTTTTGGATAAGTTCGTCGTAGTATTCATTGATGATATACTGGTTTACTCGAAGAATGAAGAAGAACATAAAGAACATTTGCGTTTGGTACTTGGTAAGCTCAGAGAACATCAGTTATACGCCAAGTTCAGCAAATGTGAGTTTTGGTTGAAGGAAGTTGGATTCCTCGGACATGTTATATCCGGAGAAGGAATAACAGTAGATCCCACCAAGGTTGTCACTGTGACAAATTGGGAAGCTCCAACAACAGTTGGAGAGATCGAGAGTTTTCTTGGACTCGCAGGATACTACCGGAGGTTCATTGAAAATTTCTCGAAGATTGCAAAACCTATGACGGAGTTGTTGAAGAAGGATACCAAGTTCAAATGGACCAAGGAATGTGAGGCCGGTTTCCAGGAGTTGAAGAAACGTTTGGTTACATCGCCAGTGTTGATTCTGCCAGATCAGCGCAAGGATTATGAAGTATATTGCGACGCTTCACGTCGAGGACTTGGAGCAGTGCTTATGCAAGAGGGAAGAGTTGTTTCATATGCCTCACGACAGCTTAAGCCCCATGAATTGAATTATGCTACACACGACTTGGAGTTAGCAGGCGTAGTGCACACATTAAAGACGTGGAGACATTTTCTCTTCGGAAACCATTGTGAGGTGTACACGGATCACAAAAGTTTGAAATATATCTTCACGCAGAAGGAGTTGAATCTCAGGCAAAGAAGATGGTTGGAGCTCATCAAGGATTATGATATGAGATTACATTATCATCCCGGAAAGGCTAACATAGTAGCTGACGCATTGAGCCGCAAGAGCCATGTCAACACACTAATGACCAGAGAGTTACCAAAGGAGTTAGCCGAGGATCTTCATGAGCTATGTTTGGAGATAGTTTCGAGAGGCTATGTAGCAGCATTGGAGATTCAGTCTACTCTGATGGATAAGATCAGAGAAGCTCAGAAGACCGACAAGGAGATTGCCACCATAAAGGAGAATATGAGCAAGGGAAAAGTTAAAGGATTTCGTGAGGATGAACATGATACCTTATGGTTTGAGGACCGCGTTTATGTGCCTAATGACCCGGAGATCAGGAAGTTAATTCTGCAAGAGGCCCATGATTCGCCGTACTCGATTCACCCAGGAAATACCAAGATGTATTTGGATTTGAAAGACACTTTCTGGTGGACCAGAATGAAGAAGGATATTGCAGAGTATGTAGCAGTTTGTAATGTATGTCAGAGAGTAAAGGCAGAGCATCAGAAGCCAGCAGGATTGCTACAGCCATTGCCGATACCCGAATGGAAGTGGGATAAGCTAGGCATGGATTTTATCACAGGATTACCCAGGACCCGTTCAGGCTATGAATCGATATGGGTTCTAGTCGATCGTTTGACGAAGGTAGCTCATTTCATTCCAGTAAAGACCACTTACACCAGTGCTAAGTTGGCAAAGATATACATGACCAGGATTTTATGTCTGCATGGAGTTCCGAGGAGCATTGTATCAGATAGAGGAACCCAGTTTACCTCAAAGTTCTGGAATCAGTTGCACGAAACTTTGGGTACCAGGCTAGAGTTCAGTACAGCTTTTCATCCGCAGACGGATGGACAGACCAAGAGAGTCAATCAGATTTTGGAGGATATGCTGAGAGCTTGTGCGCTAGATTATGGATCTAGTTGGGATGACAACTTGCCATATGCGGAGTTCTCTTACAACAATAGTTATCAATCTAGTTTGAAGATGGCCCCTTTTGAAGCCTTGTACGGAAGAAGGTGCAGAACACCATTGTCGTGGGATGAAGTTGGAGACCGCCAATTGTTTGGACCAGATTTGATTAAGGAGTCTGAACAGAAGGTGAAATTGATTCGCGATAGGCTCATGGAAGCCTAGTCCAGGCAGAAGAGCTATGCAGATTCTAAACGCAAGGAGATAGTTTACGAAGCCGGAGATAGAGTTTATCTTCGTGTATCCCCGCTTCGAGGAGTTAAGCGCTTTGGAGTTAAGGGAAAGTTAGCGCCACATTTTGTGGGACCATACAAAGTTTTGGAACGCATGGGAGAAGTTGCTTATAAGTTAGAATTACCTGAGGAATTGTCAGGAGTTCACGACGTGTTCCACGTTTCCCAGTTGAAGAAGTGCCATGCAGAAATGGCGGATATACCGCTGAGAGATACAGTGCCACTGGAAGCGATTCAGTTAGATAGTGATTTGACCTATGAGGAGAAACCAGTTAAGATTCTCGAGTATGCCAGCCGAGTCACCCGCAGTAAGGTTATCATGTTTTGCAAAGTTCAGTGGAGCCACCACACCGAGGATGAAGCCACCTGGAAGCGAGAGGAAGATCTGCTGAAGGACCACCCTCACCTATTTTCTAGCCAACCCGAATCTCGAGGGCGAGATTCATCTTAAGGGGGGTAGGTTTGTAACATCCCAAATTTTCAATTTGGAATGTTATACATTAGATCATCACTGCATATCATATTTTTTATCTACTTTTGGCTTTTTCCAGAAATTCTACGCAACTCAAGGACCCACAGAGAGAGTGGGGGATTTCGTTATTTTCATATTTGAGTTTTTCTCAAATTTTGAAAATAGGATCGTTTGATTTTATTTATTTTATCTTCAATTATTTCCATTATAGAAATATGAGAGAGGGAATAAAATGACTTTCCCAAAATAAAGAAATATTGAGGATTTAATTAAAAAATCAAATAAGATTTTCTTTTGGAGTTCTTGGCTAGTTTATTTGAATTTAGGAAAAATTGCATGTTTTTCAAAACTGCATTTTAGGGCCAAGAAAATGTTCATCTCGTTCTAAATATTTTATTTAGACGGTGAAAATTTATTTTGGCATTTTTTAGAATTTTATTTTATTTTCTAGAATTTTCTTAGTTTCGGGGGAAATTGTTTTTTTAAGTCTGTTCGCGCGCCCGACTGGGCCGAAGGCCCAGCCGAGCCGGGCCAAGCCCGCTCACCGCCGTCTCCCGCACCGGCTCGGGACCGGAGTCCCAAGTGAAGCCGCCGCCACCGCCCAAGTCTGGGAGGAGCACGCCTCCCGAGACGGCCCCTTCCCCAAGCCAGATCGCCCCCTCCCCACCCATAATTACTCATCGCCGCCACCCCACCCCGCCACCTCGCCCCGCCCCGCCTCCCGCAGCCGCCGCACGCCGCCGCTCGCCGCTCCGCCGGAGCCCCGACTGCCGCCGGAGTCCGACGAGGTAGCCGGAACCGCCCGTCGGTTTTCGGAAGAAAATCGATTCAGTTTTTAGGAAAACCCTAGCTTTTTATTAGATCGGTTTTATCGGTTCTTTTATTTAGCGAGCGTTCGCTCGTTCGTTCGTTTTAACGGACGAGTTCACCGTTTAGTTTCAGATAACGAACGTTCGTTCGTTAATCTGTTCGTCAGTTTTTCTTTTTCTTGGATTTTCCGCGATTATTTCTGATCATGATTTCTGATCCGATTTTCGTTTTAGTTTATCTTTTCGCTCGTTTATCGGAATCAGGCGATTCAAGCGCCTAGAGTTTCGTCTCGAAACCCTCTTTCAGTTTAACCAACTCAAACAAGTTTTTGCTTCTGTAAAATTTGACTTAGATCCAGATTAGTAATCGACGATTGTTTTCTCTCGCTGTTTGACTTTCGTTGCTTCATTTGATTTGTTTCTTTTTGCAAACCGGAGTTCTTAAGTTGAACTTTCCGGTTAGTTCTTTTATTTTAGTTTTACCTGTCCATTAGGTGAGTACTTATTGTATGCTTGTTTGTTTGTTGCGATAGAGTACCCGGAGTGCGCCGCTTGCTACTTCGAATCTCTAGGTTTCGCGGATCATCAGCAAGGCAAGTAACACTTTGATCATACCTCTTACTAACCAGTTTTATTGCATTAGATCAATCCTCAAACATTGCATGATTAGGATCTAATTAAATTGTGGGTTGGGAAGTAGATGAGGTAGTACCTATTACCTGTTTTATTATCAAACCTTTGGGAGTTACTTCTACGTTTGCTTATGCCATGCTATGCTAGTAGACGTGGATTGAGTGAGTGTATCCATGACAGATGTGAGATTGTTATTTAATGGTTTACTTAAGGTGGCAACTTTAATACACATCTGGGTGGACTGAGGCAC